>NC_071575.1:57073242-57339816 GCF_024509145.1 Vidua macroura
TTAAGGGTTTTTTTGGTTTATTAATATTCCCATGATGACTACTCTTTTGTGGTCATCTGATAGCAACAAATATTTTCTATACACTATACATGCCCCATAAAGAAATGAGACGTCAGCTAAAACATCAAATATAAACATCATACAGATTTCATACATATATATATATTTATATATAGATATAATATATATACATTTACCAAAGATGTAAATCTAAGCCTATCTATTATCTAAAGCAACAAAACTGAGAAGGCTTTAACGGAAAGGAAAAATAGCGTGGAAGCACTGCTGTAAATAGAACATACTGGAAACAGTAAAAATAATTAAGGCATCTCGTAAAGATCTTAGTATTAAAGAACAGGATATGTAGACATGCACATACAATTACCTTCTTTAAGAAACTGTGAGTGGATGACAAATATAAGAAAACAGCAGATCGCTGCTCCTGCTAGTGCCCATAAAGCTTTCAAGAGCTGCATCTCGGTCTGAAACTCAGTAAATACCCAGAAAGTCACACAATGAATTTCCACAGCGATGCATCAACGCTTCCCTCTGTGCGCCAGGCGCGGCGGCTCCCGGCAGGGACCACACTCCCGAGCAGGGCGGGCGAGCCCGGGGCTGCGGAGGAGGGGCCGGGGCTTCACACCCCGCGCGGGGGCAGCGGCAGCGCCGCGCTCTCCTCGCCGAGGCAGCCGGCGCGGGGCCCCATGAATCAGCGCTCCGTCTCCGCGGGAGCCGCGGCGAGCCGGCGGCGGGGGCAGGGAGCCGGCAGTGCCGGGCAGGGTTGCGCAACAGCGCCCGCTGCGCCGCGGGGGCGCGGGGCCGCCGCCGCCGCTCAGGGCGCGCCGCCGCCGGCCGGCGCGGGGCGCGCAGGGGCCGGGCCCTCCCCGCCGAGGCTTCGCGGGAGCCGCTGCAGCATCGCCGGGCTGCGGGTGCCGCTCGCTCGTCGGGCCGCTGCTCCGCTGCTCGCTGCCACGGCTTGGGGAGGAGAGAGCGAACGGGGAGGGGAGGGAGCGGGAGGGAGGGATCTCTCTTTACTGCAACTTCTCCCGGCTGGCGGCAATTTGTTGCACCCCCTTCCTCCTCCCCCGGCTCGGAGATGCTCTCCAGTGCGGGTGCGAGGGGCGGGAGGGAAGTCAATTCAGCCCGCCGTCCCTGGCAAACACGGGGCCGCTCGGGGGCTCTCGCACAGATCGCTGTTCTGCCTTTGGGCTCGCACCTCCGCCGCCGGAGCTCCTCGTCTCCCGGCCCCGAGAGGTCCCCCAGGTGCCGTGGCTGGCCCCGCTCCCTCGCCCGCCGTCCGCCCGCGAGGTCGACCCTGTCCCGGGGCCGCGCCCCGGCGGTGGCACCGCAAGGCGCCCTCCGAGCAGCCGCGCCGGGCTACGGCGGGCTCTCTCAGTCTACAGGTTGATGCCTCCGCTGCAGAAATCCCCGCGGAAAACAGGAGCGCAAATGAAAGAATCTAATAAATCAGTGTGAGAAAAAAAGGAAAAACAAAAAAATCAAACCGAAAAAAACCACACAAAAAAAAAAAAAAAAAAAAAAAAAAAAAAAAACCCAAACAACCCGGAACACCAAGGCTGTGATTTGCCGCCCTCCCACTCCAGGGGAAGGAGCCTGCCGCGGCCACCGGCTGCCGTAGAGCAGCCGGGCGGGGGGGCGGGAAGGCCGGGGCGGTGCTGCGATGCGGGGCCGCTCCGCGGGGACTGCGCGCTCGGCCCCGCCGTTGCGGGACGCGGTGTAGCCGCGGCCAGGGGCAGACGCGGCGCGGCGCTCCGCACCCGGGGGCCGCCCCGACGGCCGGAGCTGCCCGGTCAGGGCACCGAGCTCGGTGCGCACAGGCGGCCGGCGGCGGCTCGGCGGTGCGGGGCAGGGTAGGGTTAACAGCCGCACACCGAAGTGCTGCCGGCCGTACAGGGGGCTGCCCGAGCCGGGCCCCCTCCCGCGCAGGCGGTGCGGCTCCGCGCCTCTCGTGTTCAAACGCCGCTGCTGCGCCGCGCAACCTCCGCTACGCGTGCGTGTCCCGCAGCGCGGCCGGCGCTGCCCCGCGGGGCGGAGCGAGCGGCGGCCGCGTAATGCGGGAAGAGGGGCTCCAGCAGCGGAGGTGCGGGCAGGGCAGGTGCGGTTCGCAGCCCCGCGGAGGCTGCGGGCAGAGGGCTGGCGGCCAGAGCGCCCAGCGGCCTCGGCGGGGCGGACGGTGCTATGGCCGGCACAGCGGAGGGTCCTCCCGCCGTGCAGCTCCGCGACACGCTGGAAGTCGCGGGGCTGCTCGGGCAGGCTGTAGGTTCACTGCACAACAGTGACAACGACGGCAACGCACCGACGGCCAGTGAGCTACCCCGGTTTCTCCGGGATAGACATGCATAGTTTTGGAGATTTAAACCAAGTAAGGGAATACGTGTACGCTGAGAGCTTTTTTTTTCACTGCACCTTGGTTACGTCTGCATTTATGATGTCGATTGGGGTTTTGGTTTTTTGGTTTATTGTTTGGGTTTTTTTTTTTTTTTTTTTTTTTTTTTTTTTTTTTTTTTGTTGTTGTTTTTAATATTTCATATTTAAATATTTGCTTAATTTTAAGAAACCAGGACAGGGTTTCCATACGCTTGAAAGGACAGATTAATAAAAGGTCAGTATTTTTATTGGGCAAACATCTCCCATGCTGTTGATGATGTGTCTTAAACTCATCCCTATGCTTTTTCATTTTTCACAGACAGCACAGAGAAACATTAAAAACAACCATCTTTTGAATTTTAAACTTCGCATAAATCCCTATAAACCCATGTATTGCATTTACTATATTTGAAGATTACAGCAATGTAATGTTAAAGCAATGTCATAGCTACACTAGAGAAATTCCGCTGTAAATCATTCATTCTGAAATGCACACTTCGGTGAGAAATTTGCCATGCTTGGGCACAGTTCAAGTTGGGTTTTGTTTGTTTATTTGTCTTCTGGGTGAAAGAAAAAAGTGTCAAGTAGCTAAAGAAAATTCACACTTTTTATACTTAAGCAAACAAATCTTTCTCCCCCTTGCCCCCCACTGACATAGCAGCTTTAAAATCCACAGGTAACTTTAAAATCCACAGGATTTTAAAAGTGTCAAACTTTGGAGTTTACACAGTCCGCAGTAAGTATCTTTTAGTCTGAAAACATTTAGAGAAAAATCCTCTGAAAAATTTTACTCATTGCTTTCCTTTTTGACTAAAAGCACACAAAAATCCACTGTCAATGGGTCAGAAGCCCCAACAGCTTGTTCCTTGCTCCTTTTGAGGTGCAAGATGGTGCTTTCTCTCATTTTAAACTAATCTTACTTCTCTGTGCTTCTGAATTAGACAAATACGCCTGGGTTTCTGTGGCCGTTAGGTCAGACCCTTCATAAACAAAACGTCACAACATGGCATTGTGCTCCCTGGCCGCAGCGGAGTCACTCTACTTGCACACTAGTGGAAGTGGGAACAAAATCTGGTTCAGCGCTCACACTGTACAGACATATTTAGTCTCATAGCAACAAAGAATTCCAGAAGACTTCTCATTTGAGAGGACAGTGGTACCTGGCAACGCCACTTGCTATACTACATATGGTTCACTCTCAGTTTTGTGTTTTCTAAATAGCTTTGGACTTTTCAAACAGGGTGAGTCCTATTCAAAAATACCTATCTTCAATTTCTTTACTTGTTACCTGCAAAAAGATTTATAAATATTAAAGATAACTCAAGTTACCCGTGTAGACTTTTCTGGAAGACTTTTCTGAGTAAATTCCACTGATAAAAATCCCCCCTTATCTTTCAGCCAATTAAGATTTGCATCCCCAACTAATGGAATAACACCTGTCAAACAATTTCTAAGCTGCTTAGGCCATAACAGATTTGCAGACCTATCTCTGCATTTCCAGGTTTTGTCCTGACCCCATTCATCTTCAGCAGCACAGAGGCAAAAATCTGTGATCCTAGCAGTTGCTCCTTCTAGGGAACCACTCCACAGGGGTTTTCCCCATTGTGTTTTAAAGTTGAAGGAGCAATGCTCAACACCTGAAAGCTGGTAAAGGATGGTGATGGTGTTGGCAGACATTTCTGATGTAGAAGGCTTTTGTAGCTGGGAAGAGAAGTGAGGAATACATTTTCCTGATGATCAGGGAGCAACAGCAAATGTGTAAGAGACAGAAGATCTTCTGAAATCATAACAAGAAAGCAGCAGAAAAATGAAGTGCATAATTTTCAAATGTGTGTTCTCTTTTGGGAATATAGCTCATTTGTTCTTTTCACCAAAAATTCAGTTGAGTTCTACAGAATTACTAAAACTGGAATTCGGTAGCAAAACCAGCAGCCTTTGCTCAAGTATAGAGACTTCAAAAAATTATCTATACTCTGCATTTAATTTTGTGAAAAGATTCTACCAGACTCTGTAAGATTTATTCTTCACTACTGAGATATTTTATAAATAAAGATGTGCTAAAATTCCTGAAAAACAATTATGATCAGATTGTATTCCACATACCTAGAAATAAAGTCGTACTATTTCCAGCTGTGTCAAATGCCTCTTGCATAATTATTTTATTCCTGTTCATGCAATAAACCCCCAAATTATGCATGGCCAATGCAGATCTAAATGCGGGAGCACAAGATGTGATGTTAGCCTATTTTAAGTAATGAATTTGGAAACTACTTCTGGCTTTGGAAAAAAAAAATAGAAAATACAATAGCTATTATTAGGTTATTTAGACCAAACTTTCTCCAATGCCCACTGGATTTCATTTTTGTTACTTTTGAGTTACTCAGGCAATAGTCTGTCACCAGCCACTTGAGGTGATTATTCCAGCCCAGTGGTTCTCTCAGCTGGAATGTTTCTCCTGATGCTAAGTTTAACATTTTATTTTGTTGAAATTCACCCAGTTCATCCTTCACATATACGTGAAATAGCATGATAAATCCTTTTCCATTTTGAATCTAACCAAAATATAAGATACATGGAATATATAGGAATGAGTACAGATAAATATATTTCCACCAATTAGTTTTAGCAGCATTTAAGCATTTTTTTCCTCCTCTTTTCTCTGCATACCAATGGCTGGCTTGCTTTTCTTTGTTTTTGAGCTAGGCACAACTACAACAGTCCCAAAATTTTATTCCTGGTCCTCAGCTGATGCTGGGTAACTGCCACTGGAGTAGAAATTGACATCTAAAGAGATGTATTGATCTCTGGTTTGTGACATGATGCGGCTACCATAGGAAATGGTACAAATACATTTCATCATCTCTTTCCATGAAGAACTATTTTTTTTTTTTCCCTTGACTTACCAAAGTAGGTGATATTTTAATAGATCTTTAATATTTTTGACAGGCTATATGATGTTTCTTGTCCTGTCTCCTAGTGGTAGATTCATAAAAGGGATAGCACAGCCTAGATAATTTAGAATTACCACTGTGTAATCTCCTTGCTAACAGTGCATGTTTACTTAGAACTTTTGACAGTTTAGGGTTTTTTTTTTTAAGTAATTTTGTTTCATTTTGCTTTTCAGTTGCATTATTTTGCTGTTCATGTCTTCTTCCTACCATCTTACTGACTTTCTATTCAGGTATGATTTTCTTTTCTATTTATAAAGATTTGTGCCAGCAGTTGATGCCATGTAGACAGTTTTCCACTGGGAACTCACTGAACATTCTCCCACACAGCAGTCACCATTTGGTAACAGCTTTTGGCCACTACCAAAAAAGGAGCTGCCTAAGAAGTTACAGGTCTTGTGATCTGATCCCTTGAAGCACTGATAAATTCTCCCAAAACACACATCTGAAATCACACAATGCACCAGCACAGGCACTATGTGTAGTGTCGTGTCCTAGGTTTGCTCACGGAGGGGGAGCCTAGAGCCCTGGGGCCTGGCCACATTGCTGTTCCATAGCGCTCACATCATCGCTGCCAGGGGGGTTGGTTCCAGGGGAAGGAAAAAAAGGAACATACTCCAGAAGTTCACCATTTTGTTCTGTTTCTTCCTGAGCCCAGCTGAGTGTGTGCCACGATGCCGGTGTGAGAAGCAGCCATGGGAAGGGAGCAGCAGAGCCTGAGATGAGCCTGAGCTGAGCCTGAGCCCAGCCAAGCCCAGGCTGAGCAGACAGGAGCTGAGCCAAGCATTGCTGGCCACAGTCAACCCCAGCAGTGCAGAAAGCAGGCCAGTACCACGGAGAGGATTTTGGGGGTTTGTCCATCATTGTTTTTCGTTGCCTCAGGCTCAGGGATGGGGAATGCTAGCTGCAGGGTGTCCACCACCTTGTCTTTATCTCAAGAATAACTGTGAGCTGCTGCCAAGCTGGAGGAACGTCCCCCATATTTGTCTCAGCAGCCACGTGGAGCTAAACTGAGGTGTTAGTGAACACCTTTTGTGTGTAATGAACCATCTATTCCATATACTTTTGTTACTAATATTGCCGCTGGTACTGTGCATTTCTTATTCCACTGCTGTTTGCTTTCACTAAATTGTTGTCTCAACCCACAGTCTCTGCTTTTGTCCCTCTCTCACCAGATGGGGGCTGGAGAAAGGGGAGTGGCTTATTTGAGGTTTAATTACTAGCAGGTGTTAAACCACCACATGCAGTCAAACACTGCTACCCTATTCCTTCATCCATGTTGTATTCCTGGATCATCATCCTCACATCTGCCCTTATATAATTCAAATCTTTAAGCAGTTCAGTTCTGAAATGTTTCTTTTGTCCTCTCTCATTTTGCTTTATATGCTCCACCTGTTACAGGGAGCACCTCAATTTGCAGTAGCTGCTCTGACACATTTAACAGCACAATTATAGATGACTTGGTAACCACCCATTGACTAAAAATAACCTAGCAACTGAAGACACACTTGGGTATTTATACTTAGATATCCCAGAGGAACCCTTCACAGCTCCTGTAGCTGGGGAAAACATATGTATCTCACCAAATGCAGTAGGCTAGGAATCCTCAGGGGTGGGGGCGGAGGGACGTAGGGGAAGTGATAACATTGCACAGCTGAAAGATTTTCCAGACAACACTCTGCCAGCTAATCCAACTCTTATCCAACTAGCTCTGCAATTAAGGTTTCCTACTGAGAACAACGACAGCGTTATGACCTGGGGAATTTTCTACATAAAAGACCTCTTTGCAGCTGGGATTGAAAAATGTAGAGCCTTAAAATCCAGCTCCTACACTGACGGTATTTGCCACCATTACAGATCTGAAGGAACTCGAATGCCAGTATGCATATGAGAAAATACGTGAGCTGCAATGAATGAACTGCCAATGAGGAGGGAGACAGGCAGCATATCCTCTGTGAAGAATGTGCAGTGCTGAAACTCATTCTTCCCTTCCAACACACAGATTATTTTATTTTTTTTTAATTCAAGATGTACCAAGTTGTCACACAACCTGTTCAGGAGGAAATATTCTGATATCTGAACAAAGAGACATCTAAATAATGTGATTTAATTTCTATGATACATGATTACATATGCCATGGCTGCCTGTGGCTAGTTTTCTATTTGAGCAGAAGAAGAAACTTGGAATTTAATGGAAAGAACCCCATATGTCTTAATGGAGAACTGGTATTACTGCAGTGTCTGTCTGCCCATCCTTTTTCTACTACTCATTTTTTTCTGGTTTATCTATGCCCTTCATCCATTCCTGTCTTCAAAATTTGCTTTTATTCACCCTGAATAGTTAGCAGATTACAGCAAGAAGAAGAACTACTAATCTCAAAAAGAGAATGTACAATGTCATAAAGGCCTTTCTACCTGCCCTCAGTTGTAAGATTATTGTCTTGAAATGAAAATGAAGTGTTCAAAGTGAGGTTGGATGGGCCTTTGAACAACCTGATCTAGTGAAAGATGTCCCTAACCATGGCAAAGGGTTTGGACTAGATGATCTTTGGAAGTCCCTCCCAACCCAAACCATTCTATGATTCTGTGATAATTCAGAGAAAGCATACAACTCTTGAAAATTACACTTAAGACTGATGTGCAAGGCATAGGCTCAAACATTCCAATGACTGTAGGGCTATTCACAAAAATCACAAATTCAGAGGGCTTATCCTCATATTTTTACATTTTATGTATTTTAAGATCATCTGAACTTTTAAACACTTCTTGAAATACAATTGTTCACTCTTTTTTTTTTCAGAAAAGGGATTTGTATTTTAAACAGGATGATTAACCACATGAAATTAGGGGAATGTAGTTATGATCCAGGTTTCCAGCATCAATTCTTGAGGGTCTAGCTTAAAAATACACAACTAAAATGCTGCAACATTCAGGGAATAAGTTCTTAATTGAGAATGAGACCCACAGAGAAAGCCACTCTGAATACACACAAACTCTATGAGCCATGACACAGCAAGCCTTTATAGAATGGCCAATACCAGTGTTTCATGGAAAAGTGAATAAGCTAATGGATTTGTAATGTCTGTTGTTTTCTTCCATCTTAGTGGAGGGAGAAAATAAAATAAAATAAAAATAAAAATTAAAAAAAAACAATTCTATGGAAATGAATTCTGCTATACAAGCTCATACTTGTATAGATATCCCAGAGGAACCTGGCAACTTAAGCAATGAACTCTTTGACCTGTAGTTTTAACTTTAACCAGAAAATCTCCTTTATATATATTTAGATTTTGACTTTACACATTTTTCAAAATCTGGATGCTACAAAAATTGAAGTTAGGCTCAATGGCCACTTGAATTCTTTCTATTAGCAATTCTTATTGTAGTATGTATAAAAGGGAGCTGCAGCAAAAGTGATGCATATCCAGAACACCACTAGGCACCTCCACAGTAAGTTAGAACAGGTTCTGAACATATGGGGAAGAGACAACAACTGCCTCTAATATTTGAGCACATTGGGTGATGCTCCTGAGAGAAGTAATCTTTGGTTTCTATTAAGCTAGTGAAAGGGAAACAAATATTTTTCAGACAAATGTTAAGGGCAGATGGTTTAAAATTATCCAAAACCTTAAATAAACAGTTAAAATTATTACATGCACAGAATTAACAATTATTACATTTTACGTATAAATTAAAATGGGTTTACCACTATGGCACTCTTTCCTTAAACCTAACAATTCTCATGTTTTCAAGAGATTATTAGACTATGACATTAAAAGAGGGAATTTTTAGAAGTTTATTCTGGGTCTCTATTCAGGAATAAATAAAGGTGAAATGGTTGTTAAATTTAAACCTTTAATCTGAGTACAGAAACTTGTTTGTTATTCAGAAATATAAAACAATCATTTTACAAGCCATTCATGTATATAGTTCACTGGTTCTTGAGAGTAAAGAAAAAGTATCAGTGACTCTCTAGCTATTATTAAATATGGCCACTTAATACTAAATGGTATATGACTTCTTTTTTTTTTTTTTTTGAGTTGGAAAAAAGTGGATTATTGAAAGCTAATCTCAGGTTTATTACTGGACTCTGTGGAATTAACACACTGGAGGCCTCTCTGTTTACACCTGAGTGGGATAATGGCAGGAACTGCAGATTAATATAACTTTCTCTTGCATGCACAACCTGTTCATTATTTGCTTGTCTGTTTGTTTTTATAGGAAGTTTATTTTTTCTATTTACCAAATATATCAGGAGTCCTATTACTCACTATATTTAAGGAAGTAGCCACTGCATAGCACCTTTTTCACGAAACATTTTTTAAAAAACATATTTCAAGTGTCAAACAACCTTTTGGTTTTATTTTAAATTATGCTGTCCTAATAGGAACCATTTTTCTGCATGCTTATATTATTTTGAAATAGAAAGCTTTAATTACAACATGAAATTGAGCATCTAAGATTTTTGGCATTTAACAAAAAAACAGTACTAAAACATGACCCCTGGGTCATGAGGCAGTGACAGTGAACAACCTGAACTAACTTCTGTAAAAATCATGGAGATACAGCTGATCCAGCTGTATTTCAGCTGGAAAAAAGGATTACAAAGAGCATTATACAAACATTGTGAGAAATAAAATCCTTCTGTACAGCAGAATATACTCTCCTTGGACGCTACTTCACCTTGAATATAAAAGGAATGGAGTGCCAAGTCCTGGGACGTTTTAGCAACACACCTGTGCTGGAATGTCTCAATCATTCTCATGCTCATCTTCAGGCTTTTAAACAAGAGATAAAAAGCTTTCTATGATTTCTTAGTGTACACTCAGTGAAAGCCCCACACCAACAGCCTATATACTCCACAGGTGAAATTCACAAGCCCTTAAGTTTTCAGTTGTCTGTGTACATAAATGAAAGGGGAGATGAGTCATGATAACTAATTGCTCCTGACTGAACAGGGGTGTGCAAGGTAATATGTAGATAGTAAGGATGATAGAGGCATTACAGCTTGAACTGATATAAATCTTAAACTAGCAGATTGGTTAAGACATGCCTGCAGAAACAGCTTTGACCTTAAAGTCACAGTAAAAATCCGAGTCTGATTTACCACACCAGTCCTAATATAGGGGTAATAGAAATTAGATTAGCATAATATTATACATTGAATGGCTACTATATTAGAAGTAGACCTATCAGAAGTGGGAAATAATGAATTCAAGTTTTTATGCATGAGTTACCACATACAAATTAGATACTGTATTTAATTTTTTTAAAATACTTGTTACCTAATTTTTTTAGGAAAAAAATATTTATTTGGTTTTGTTTAACATTTCAGAGGAAACTGGAATAGTCTATTCTGTCAGTAAACCGTAAAATATTACGTCAGTAACACAGTTTATAAACTATGATCTCAATCCATGCCATAGTACTTTGAGAATGTGTCAACACTCAGTGATTTCCTTACCCAGCTCAAAAGCATCTTGGAGGCACCCCGGGCAATGTCTCATATACAGCCATTGAGGGTTATCCGCTCCAAAATAGCTGTTATAATCTGAATGGAAGAACCATAAATGATTCAATTGAAATCATGCCTGAAAATGCAAAAGGAAACGAACACAGAACAAGCTATAGCATTAGTGGGTCTAACAGTGTGCATACCTGAAGGTCTAGAATTGAAGACTGGTGTTTCCCCTTACAGTCATCCTACTCTATGAGACAGCTACTTTAAGATGCCGAGAATAGTACGTATAAAATTAGCCTTTACTGTTGTTTGGAAGAGTTATTTTGCATCATTTCAGATGTAAACAAAATCATCCAGTCACCCCTGACACAATTGAAACTTGGTAGAGGCTCTCTCTCTACCCTTTCTTTTTTTTCTCTTTGAAAGAGTTTAAGTATTCATATCTTTCCTATTAAGTGGTTATAGTATAGTACATAGCACCTACCTAGTCATAGCCTTCATAGTAAAACCATTTTAAATAAAAACATACAGGCTAAATACAGGAACCAAGTGCAGCTTGCTTTGTGGATTTTTTTTAAACTTTATGAAGAAACTTGATCAGATTTTTTTTTTTCAAACAGAAAACTAATGGAATTCTATACAGTCAGACCAGATTGAATTCCCGAAACATGTGACAATTACTTCTAGAATTGAGGGACTAGTAAAAAAGCAGTATATTTACTAGAATAATTCTTATTGTTAAAAAGGACAGCTTGGTTTTATTTTGAATGACAACCACTTTTTAAATTGTTTTCTCTTTGCCTACATGTAATAAATCTTTATTTCTTTCCATTAAGACCCATAAGGTTTTAAAATACTTTGTTTTCAAAATCACGTCAGAACAATAAAAGGGGGGATATAAGAAGCAGGTGTGTACTTTATGTAGTAAACTGAAATATCAAATAGTATGAGCAAGATAACATCTAATTGTATATTAAGTATCACCTGAGGGATGAGCAAGGCGATGCACAAGTAATCAGAAGTTTTTTTGTTGAAGTAAACATGTGCAACTGGCATCAATCCTAAAGACATTCCAAAGGTAGGAAGATCTTTATCAATAATGTCGTATCAAAATGGATAGAATCCCTATACAATCAATGACCTCCTATTGTGAGAAATAGCTGCAATTTACTTTGCCATAAGAAAAAGGCCTTACTCTTTCCAGATTATGTGCCCTGCTGCTTCTCATACAGGAAAGCATTCTCAAGAAGGCAGTCCTTAAAAAAAAAGAGGAATACAACTGTAACAGTTTCATTACTTTTTACCAGGTGTACTACCAAATATGTGTAATTTTCTTTCTGACAGACACAACATAGAACAAAAATTCTGTAACAGAAATTTGAATTTTCCACTGTTAGTGGTGATGATATTTTTTAATTGGTTGACTATCAGAATTGAGTTTTGAAAACAGGTATCCGTTCCTTTTAATCCTTTTTTTTCCCAAACTACAATAACCTTTAGCATCCCAATTATTTTTGTGTGATTCATACTGTGTCTTAAAGAGGATTAATTTAACACAAAATATAAAATATTTCCTATTTTTTTGAGAAGATAAAAATAGTCCTTTGAGTTACAGTCTTCCTGAATATTTTGCTAGATATTTTAGTGTTGCTGCACTATGACAAAGTATTTTTGCAGGAAATTTCTGGTAACAATAGATTTTACTAAAATAATGTTCAATAACCAGAGACATAAATAAACTAAAAATTGAAAAGATGTTAGAATGTACATAACTGAGACAAAATACTGGCTCACTAACAATTGTGAAATTATGCTTCCTCTCTTGACTTCATTGATAATTTTTTCTTCAATCATACATCAACTTGAATTACAGAACCTTGAATTCTGATTAAGAATCAGGTCCTGCATTTACTGAAAAACTGAAAGACAAGATGATACTGAGTCTTTTGCTAAATCCAGAAAATAAGTATACATGACACTGGAAGCAGCCTGATGGTTGTGAATTCAAATGAAGATTGGGAATTGATGCTTGTGGCTCCTTTTGTGGTAAGTTTTTACAACACTGCAATAGTATACTTCTTTCATTTTTGCTTCTTCTGTCCAGAATAGTATATGTTATGTATGTGTATAATAGAGGATATCAACCCTATTCAATCTCCAATACTCACAGAGATAAGGAAAAAAAAAATTACAAAGCTCTTTTCTCTTGCATTGTGAGGAAAGTCTTAACCGTAGCAGAATATAATATTCATCTTGAGAAGCATTTACACTGTCACTCATATGGGAATGTTATTAAGAGCAATTCTATTCACTACATATTCAAACAACAATAGTGGAGGGATGGACTTTATGGCAAACAAGCAACCTCATGAACCCTGGCACGAATGAGGCCTGTGTATTTAACTGCAATTAACTGAATTCCTACAGTTCAATACTTTATAAGACCATGTCAATTCTCTACATTTAATGCAGTAGGAAAGGACATAGTATGTTCCCACCACTGGGACATTTACAGAGACTCTATCTTCTAATGATGATTTCATCAGCATTTTTGTTGAATTCAACCACTAAATTAGTAAGCTTTACATGGAAACACAATAGATATCTGTTTTTCTGAGCCTCAAAAGTTGCAGAGCCCTGTCCTTACTGACAGCTCACATTCTTTCAAATCTCTTACTCGTACAGTGTGTCTGCTGCTACTACTGTCTATAAATAAAAACAAAACAAGCCATAGCAAAACAATTTTTTTTATGCAGTTGTTGCAGCAACTTTTCCCCTAATTTGGAAATCTTTCACCAAATCCTTTCCAAAAGACTTGGAAATATTGAATACTCTTTTTCTGCTCCTTGGTGCTTATGTCCTGAGTGCTACATTCAGATTTTAACACTGACCAGCATTCAGCCAGGAAAATTAAGATGAAATTATAGTGGCTTACCAATTTACCTCCCATCAGCGCCTGGTTAATCTGGTGTAACTGCGTGGTGTGTCTGAATTCACACATGTGAGTGAAGGTTATTTCAGAAAGAAAGGACAGACTGAAAGAACAGCCTATATCCACAAGGAAAAAGTAGAGTAGACATCTGAGCAAACTGTTTAACTTTAAAGGCAATTAGGCAATGAAATTACTTGCCTGAGGAAGTAGTTTAGACAATGTAATGAGAAGTGCTTAAAATAGAATAAACTGTTTGCAAGACAGATACAGATGTAAATAATCCTCCATGTTTTGAGCTAGATGAATCAAGAGAGGTATCTTTTCTATTCAAATGTCTGACTAAAAATGGTATTCTCTTTCTTTGGGAACAGCTTTCCAACTTATGACTGTTTACACCTGTTCTGAATACTAAAGTGAAACTGCACTCCAAAAGGCAGTTTAACCTCACTGTATCATTATAAAGTGGATTTATTCATAACAAGCATCTATGAAAAACTTCCAACAAAAAAGCCCTTAGTCAGGGAGATGCATATTGTTGCAAAAATGGATTGTTTCTCTAAGTGCTTATATGGCCCCATTGCTATAGCATCCAAGTGCCTTACAAACATTAATGAATGTATTCTCACAACACCCCTGGGAGATAGAGATAGTATTATTAGCTAATGCACAAAGAGTAGCTTGTCCAAAGTCACACAGAAAGTCTGTGGCACAGCCAAGACTCAAAACTGTGATTTCCTGCCCACTGCTGTAACCATGACTATATTCTCCTATCCATATACAGCATTTCAAAATTTGTTACATATTACCTTAGATCTTTACACAATAAGCCTTTCTGTTCAGCTGTAGATCCAACCACTGACGTAATAAAGAAAAATAACTTTGTTTATCTGGAAGTTTCATTACAGCAACAAATTTGCAGGTTACTCAAACAATGACAGTTATATGGATCATAACTGGTACTGATATATGAGAGCAATGAAAAAGAATCCCCTGATCATCACATTCAGAACAGAAGGCATCATATCCAGAACATGACTTTGATACCTAAATACTTTCCTTCAGATAATGTACATTATACAGAGAAGTCTTGTTTTGAGAATAAAGGGAAGAAAAAAAAAAAAAAAAAAAAAAAGGCTAGCTGTATTCCCCAAACACTTCCTTGTGGGTAAACTATTTCTGCAATAAAGGACACACACAGTATTTCTAGATGTAATGAGGTCAGATCTGTAGGGACAACTGCAGTAAATGTATTTACACCTGAATATTAGAGAAGAAAATATGACATATATTTGATATTATTATAATGTAAAAATATGATATTGAGACATGATAGATAGATAGATAGATAGATAGATAGATAGATAGATAGAGTTTTGCAGTCATTTAATGAATTCAGAGATCTGAACAAATGATAACAGGATTATTCTAAATCAGGAACAAAGCAACTTGTCTTTTTTCCTTAAGTGCTAAATAATTAAAAAAGAGAAAATAGTGGACAACTGCATAAATAATGGAAAATGGTATGATGGTATGGTGGATCACAAAGTGAATAATGATCAAAAAATACAATATGATTGTGATAAAGTGAAGTATAATCTTAGAATTTATTGATAGAAACAAAAGACAAGGTAAGTAGTGTCTCCTGAATTTCCATCAACAGCACTTTTCTCAGTTAATGGCTTCATCTTTTAAGAAAGATGCAAATACATTAGACCTGGTTTTAATTAGAGCTACCAGATAGGAAAGGGGATTTACATTAGATGCTAACTGAAAATAGCTCATCTGTCAGGACAATTAAATAAATAATGGAGCTGTTTATTATTGATAGTGAATCCACATTTCAACACATGTTTAAGAATAAGTTAATAAATACCCATTGGGGTGATCCTAATTCACATGATAGGATAGACTAGACAGTGTCCTCAGATCCATTTCAGCCTAACACTTACATCTGATCACTGTTCAAACAATTATTCAGATCACTTATTGTTCAAGAACTCCTATTGCAGAATCTCTTATCACCGCTCTTCCAATCTCTATTACTTTTCTCTATTTTCTTTCGTCCTCTTTCCCCCATCAATTGTGTGTCTTTCAGCCCTCCCTCTGTCCTTTCTGTGTGCACTTAAAATCACACGTCCCTATTTGGACTGAAAATTCCTGCGATGTTTGCCTTTAGCAACCTTAGCATGTTAAAGAACATTCTATACTTAGAGATCATATATATGTTCCCTATAGACTACATCAAGGTCCAAATTTAGATAAAATATTCTTTAAGCTACTGATACTCTCACTACAGGACCAGAAAACTGCAATGAGTTGGTACTTCTGTGTAATTTTTATTATCATTTTTATTACCAAAGTAATAGGAAGATAGCCTGTACATTAGCAAAATTATCAGGTTAGAGAAAAAGAGACTCTTGATATTAAGGTGCTTAGGTGCTCAGTTCAGTTGCAGGAATAGTTTTTCATTTTCTCTGGTTCTCCCAAGCACAGGGCCAGATTTTTTTGCCTGTTCACTACCATCACAGCTACCTGTTCATGTTTGCACATACAAAAAATTTCCTCCGATTTAACCTGTTGTGCATGGATCATTCTGTTTCCTAAAAACCAATGTCACATGAAAGACAAAAAATTGTCCTGTACCATAAATTTGTCTCCTTTAATTTCTTTTGAGACTGTTGACAGAGGGATTGGGTAGAGATAAATGGAAGGACGCTCAAATGAAAGGATAATAGGATTTAATTGTTCCTAGTTCCAGGTGAAATGCAGTCAAACAGGATCATAGGAACTGTTTCTAACAAAGGACTAAAGGAAGACTTTACACTTAGAGCACCCTCTTGGAGATATAATCCCTTCTGGGACTGTTTCCTGATACTGAAATCAGGCCATGTTATCTGGTTAGAACAGGTTCTTTGCCCTACTTTGTTCCAACTTATATAAAGCTGACTGGGTCAAACCATTCCTTTATCTGAAATTATAAAAAAGCCATAGCAATATCAATAAATGTATTTTGACTTTTTGAAATAGCAGCCTGCATATCTCCCACTAAGAAGGAGTACAGTCCCCTATACATAAAATCCATATTCACTGGCATAGAAGTTATTAGAATAGCTATATTTATGTGCAGTTTTGAAGGGACAGTATAAGTGATTGACTAAAAGCTCACATGTCTGGCAAGTACAGAAGTGCACACATGAAGAAAAATCCTTACTTGAGGAGAAAAATCAGCCTTTGCCTAGAATGCACAGGAACCTGCAGGATGCTTTTCAGACAATCTGGGAAGAAAGACTACTGAAGTTACAGCGGGTACCAGAGAGCCCACTTACAAGATGTTAGCAAGGGCCCTCTGCTGTGAAGTGTGTGGAGTGCCTGGCCAAACGCTAATGAAGAAAGCCACAGGAATCCCATACTGGAAACTGAAACTTAAGCAGTTAAATATGAACATATGGAGCTAGGCAAGCTGTAGGAGTCCCAGATAGTGGTGATGGTTTAGACAATAGCACTGGTTATTCCTCACAGGATGATCATATCAGTGAGAAGAGTCTCAGAATTCTATCAGTTAAAATGGATGGCTTCACTTAAAATGGACAACCACCATCAACATAATCAGTGAAAGAAGTCATGATGACTCAATGAAAAAAAAAAAAAAAAAATTTCACTTGAAATTTGGACATGATCAGCATTGTGCTAATTTTACTAGGAGCTAACAGACTGTCAACAACATATAGGGGGGAAGATCTTAAAGAATGTCAAGTGAAGCACATTCCCTCTTGTGAAAGGTGATATTTTTATTCTTTGCATTAATAATCCCTGATATAATATGACAATACCAAAATACAGTCAGAAATATAGCTGTGGGGTAATGATTTGTTACTTTTGATTTTGCTTGGCTTATTTTGTGTCTGTGCTTGACTATGGGAAAAAACATGGCCTTTCTGACTTTCACACAAAAAAACAAGGGCCTAATGAGTGATAAATGTTTGAGGAATCACTGCGAGCTATCACCTAGAATCTCAAATGAAAAGATGAGTCTGCTTCATGTACCTTCATTTCACTTGATAACAGAGGTAATTTCCTCTCATTTTACAGGATTGAGTCACAGAATAGTTGTAGTTAGAGGAAACTTCTGGAGATCATCTAGACAAATCTCCCTGCTCAGAGCAGGGTCAGCTGGGAATACACAAAACTGAGAATTCTCTGTGAGGATGCAGATCACCAAACCCTGGTGGACATCCTCTTCTAGTGCTCAAACACCCTTACAAATAATAATTAAAAACAATGTAAATTGTATTTCAATTTATGCCCATTTTCTCTTGACTCATCATCATAATTTAGGCAAAACTCAGCCAAAATGGAAGAAATCAAAGGAGACTGTTTCTGAGAGAAGGGGGTGACAGAAGCTATTGTTCAGCTGAGCAGTAGCATGCAATAATAGTTACCACATGGATCTACAGGCCACCATGCTAAAGATGTCTTCTATGGGCTTCCACGTCCACAGAAATTTTACTGCAGTCCACTCCATAAGAGTACTGGCAATAAGCTACATGGATAGTGTTTTCTTGCCCAAAACTTTATATAGAATTTATGTTATTTGATAAGGACAAAAACAACACCTGTCAGTCTAAGAAACAGAAATTTGCAAAACACTGACAAAAGTTAGAGCTGAGGCAGATTACAATATTTATTGATAAAACAAAGTTTAAGGGAACATTTTAAAATACATGTAGAACATGCATACAGCACAAAAAATTAAAATATCACTAGGATTTTCAAACTTTGCTCAAAATGTCAGAGATTAAATTCCTAATGACTAAGTAAAGAGGTTAAGGAAAATAAGAGTAAAGTGTGAATTGCATTTTTAAAACTCTGCTGATTTTATTTTGCTTAATTAAAGATTAATAGTTTGAACTTTTCCTCAGTAGTGAGTAACATAACAGAGTAAAATCACATTCCAGACATTACAAAAAAAAGTATTTGCAGGGAACCTGAGAGACAATATCACATCATGCTATATATTGTTTTAACAAAATAAAGGGAAAAAGAAGAGACATAAATAAAAAAAAAGCCCCAATACCTTGGTTTGCTTTCTCCTAAGCAATAAAGCAGATTCATTTTGAGCAAGGACTTAATCACAACCCTCCTAAATGTTTCCATGATCCTAGAATGTAGCATGTTCCATAAAGAAGAATGTTACAAATAATTGTTTATAATCAATGATATTTATTATAAAAGAACTTAAACAACTCTTCTCTGATAATTTCAAAATAATGATTATATCCTAATGCTTTCTATGCCCCCTGCCCTAGCCTCCTGCTGCAGCGCTTCTGTCTCACGCTGCCATGAGCTGTCCCTTCAGCACCACAAGCCACCACAGCAGCTGAACCACTTAAAGCCCTCCAATCAACTCCATCAGTTAATTGTCTCATGAAAGAAGAATGCTGCCATCCTATTCAGACTCTAGGGATATATGTTTAAGAGACATAAATTAAACTATATAAATTGAGTTCTTAATTATGCATATGTAAAAGTAGTCATTTAGAAGAAACTAGAAATACTGGTAATTTTATAAACCAGTACTTGTATAAAAGACAAAGAATTTCCTTCAAAACTATGTATTTGATAAATCTATATGTGTTAGAAAATCCTGTCAGAACTGCAAAGTAAGAAATAATTTCTTCTCAACAACTAAGCATGCATAATAGAATTCCTTTAAACAGCCAACTAATTTTACTTAATCCCACTTTACAAAACTTCCTTTTTTTATATGGGTGATAAGTGTGTAAATTTTCTTTCCAAAACATTTGAATGTCTATTTGATACAAAATTCATACTCTGTAAGCACTAAAAAGATAATATGAAAGAATATCTTTGATGTGCTGCAGAACTGTGTTTCTTAGTCAATAGAAAAAATGGGGAAAAAAAATCTGAGACCATCACCTGTGCATATACATGGCAAGATGAGATTAAAAGTCCAGGTTTAAAACCAGTACCAAATGTTTTAAACTATTTAGATAGCCACAAAGTTATTGTCTTCTACTGTATTTATACCTATAAATACTCTTGCAAATTTGAGATGTAACTGAATGTCCTGGGTTCAGCTAGAGTAGAGCTCATTTCTTCTTGGTACCTGCTACAGTGCTGCCTTTCAGATTCAGACTGAGAATGGTGTTCATAACACACGGAAGTTTTGTTTTTTTGAGAAGTTGTGTTTATCCTAAGACAAAGACCTTTTTTTTTTTCTTTGTCTCATGCTCTGGCAGTGAGCAGAGCACAGAAGAAATTGATTGGGAGCACAGCTGGGACAGGTGACCTGAACAGACCAAAGGGTTATCCCATACCATAGAACATCATCCCCATTATATAAACTGGGGGAGTTACTCAGAATGGGAGTCCAACCTGGGTTCAGGAAGGAAGGTCTGGAATCTGTCAGCAGGTGGTGAGAAATTACTTTGTGCATCGGTTGGTTGGTTGGTTGGTTGTGGTTTTTTTTTTTGTTTTTTTTTGGTTTTTTTGTTTTGTTTTGTTTGTTTTTTTTATCATTCTTATTATTATTTACCATTCTTATTGTATTTTGCAGTACTTAAATTATTAAACTGTTCTTACCTCAACATACAAGATTTACTTCAATTCTCCTCCCCAGTCAGGATTTGAGAGTGTGGCTGTGTGGTGTTTTATCTCCAGCTGGGCTTAAAACAACAGTCCTTTTTGGCACCCAATATGGGGCTCAAAGGGTTGAGATAAGGACAGATCTGACCAGAGGTTTTTAAAAGAAAAATAATATAATATAAACACTCATTGCATTGGTCTAACAGTTGCTAGTTAAAATGTGTACTTATTTGCTCTAATATTTGTGGCTTTTTGTCTCTATTGTACCAGTAATACATTCCTTGCAGTACGTGTTCTCTGTGGTGTATTTTATAGGATGGGCTAATGATATGACAATGTTGTTGGTTGGGACAGCAGTCTGGTGTCCACATTCAGTATTGCAGGCACTCTGTGCTTTGGGAGTTCTCCCGGGAGTGATTCATAGTCACATCTTTCTTGTTTTCTCAGCAGAGGAACAATCTATGGGGAAGACACCTTCCTAATTTTTTTCTCCCCCCTTTTATTTCTCTCTTGTCCTACAGGCTGATTACAGAAGTTTAGAATTTTAAAGATTTTGGATATCCTTTGACTACCCTTGAAACCAAACAACTTTGTTTTTTTTGTTTTTGCTAGAAGCATGTTGTTCTGTATGGTTCAGTTCTTCTTTAAGGTCAGAAAAATAATTAAGATTATTATCCAGAGGTCTGCCCAAAAGCTGGATATTTCAGAGTTGTGGGTTGTGTGCGATTGTATGGACAAGTACCCAGGGCAGTTGGTACCTCCAACATGTTTGCACCTTACGTCTGAATAAGTCCAGAAGCCAGAAAAAACTAGTAAAATATTTTTTAAAAGTGTGCTGGCACCTGGCACTCCAAAGAGAACCCAAATCATTGCAATGTGTTGGGGCCTGGCCCAGGTTTATTGAGCCATATTCAACGCTGCTCAGTGCCTGAAGGAGAAAAAGAAGGTCTCTAAATCTGACAGTGAGACAACAGGCCCTGAAGCAGCTCCAACCTGTGGCTGCAGTATAATACTTAAGAAGAAATTACATTTGCTCCCTTTTGATGTAATGAGGAGATTGTTCGTGCTGGAAAGTTCAGAACTCCACCTTGTGGTGGTAATTTTAACTGTAAGTTGAAAACTGGGGAGATGAACACTGAGATGCAACCAGAGAAAGCAGGAGAAATTCAGGTTTGAACTACAGTGAATAAATTCTGTGGAGGTTTATTTGAAGAACCTTTCAAATTCACTTAAGATTTGAGGCAAAGAAAAACTTATAAGGATGTCTTTATTTGGGAAAAAACATTACAGAACACCACAATGTGTAATATTCACTGTGGAGATAGGCTTTCATCACTGCTCTACTCCTTCTGTTAAGACAAATGCCTGAAAGTTAGCATATATCTATGCTTACAGAGAGCATTCTATGGGTTCCTTTAGCCTTCTTATAGGAACAAATGCTAAGCATTCTGCTGGACTTGAATTGCTTAAGGAAATCCAGGCTGACTGTCTCCCAACACAGACTGCAATGAATACCTGATAATCAACAACATGAATTCCATCATTCAGTGTTTCTATATGAAAAACAAATAATCTGCTAGGAAAAGATCCATGCTTTTAATTTCTAAAACAATACCTAAGTATCTAAGTATATGGAAATCTTCTCCAACTTAAAACAAAATGATCATAACATCAGTCTGATGTACAGAAGCTGAAACATCCATATGCATTTATTGAAAAAAGTTCCAGGCACTACCATTTTAATTATAATGTTGTGGTTTAATTTTTCATTATCCTACAGAAAAAGAGGTTTAAGGGTGACAAGTTGGCCGTGCAAGTTATTATTCCAAATTCCTAGAATTCCTCTGATGCTCTGATTTATCTGTTTCTTTTTGGTGAATAAAAATGCATTTTGAGGATCCCTGTTTCCTTTCATTATACTGCTGACTTGTAACTGAGAATCATATGCTCTACTGCTGATGTATCTTTGCAGAAAGCATAAACTGAATTATCTAATTTATTTTAAAAAACCCAGAAATACTACTAATTTATCTAGTAATAATACTAGTAATACTTGTTTGGTGTCTTTGTTTGTTTGTTTACACTGTTTAACTAATTATTTTACTTGGAAAAGCCACAGAAAGTCTTTTCCTGGGGAAGAGGCCAATTCTTGTACATCTTCAGTCACAGAAATTTATAAAGTAAAAAACCCAGAGAGTCTTGACTGCCAGGGATCCTCAGCTGTTCAGTGCAAGTAACAAACCCTCATTCCTGGTCATATATTCCTTTATTACTGGAAGTATCAATTTATTGCAAAAGATATTAATAGCTCTACAGATCACATACAAACAGAAGAAGACATCATCAACTATTCCTTTGTATTCTTGTCTAACCCCTTCTACACCATCAGGAGTCTCCTGCAGAAGGAGGGTGCAAAGTCAAGACACTCTGACAGAGTTCAAGACACATTTTCCAACATTCCCAGGTACATGGTGTAAGTCTTGGGGCCTTCTGCACAGGGACAGCAGTTGGACTCAATAATCCTGGTGGTTCCTTCCAACTCAGCATATTCTATGATTATATTCTATGATTCTATGCTAATCTTCTTAGAGAAAACACTAGAAATAGTCTTAGAAAAAGTATTCCTATGTTTATTGTACACCAGAGAACATTGTGCCCCAACAGCTCACACTAAAAACATGCCTGCACACAAGCACTGTGCACCCCTGACTTGCTAGTATTTCAGAAAACCATTGTGTAAATCTTAAAAAAACAAGGACCAAGCCTTTTCAACAAATAAATGAGTTCATACCTGTCTCTGGAATATACCCTCATGGACCACCACCAGACTCTTTAAAATTATTCCATAACTATAAACAAATCCACATAATCCTAATACACAAGGCACATACACTGGTACGTTTCTATCCTGACATGAAACTAGCAGCAAAAGCAATAAATAGCTTACGTTCAGGGCTTGCAGACAACTATATACATTTAGGTCATGATAGTATAAAGGTTTTACCCACTAGAAGAGAGTAAAATCTACAGTGCGGCTATAAAAAAATAGTAAGCTTTCATTAATTTTTAGCATGGTTGCCTCTTAATGAAATGTTGTTGCCATTACTCTGTGCTGCACAAAGAAATCAGAATGAAGGCCTGCCAAACTTATGTGTGCAACTGCAGCAGAACTCTGTAACACAATAAAGTTTTAGTAGAAGAAATGAAATATTTTTCTTATCTTCCTTTGGTTCCTGTACTGATCAATGCACCCTACCTTGAGGCACCTGAATTAAAATTGAGCTCAGTGTATGAATTAATGAAACGTAATAGATATTAGGCAGAACAGACAAGCAAAAAAGCACATCATACCAAGACTTCTCCAAATCCCAAACATCTAAATGTGCAGATTTATGTAACTCAGTCACCAGGGAAATAAGAGGTTTCCTAGGTCACCTCTCCTTTCAGTCTCATATTTTCCCTCAGGTTCCTACACCTAACCTGCCCACAGAGCTCTCTTCACACTAGAATAATAGGCAGGAGTTTCATTTGGAACTTCCACATTTCTCTCTCTTATTTTCAGAATTTCCAAGTTCAAAATTCACCAGATACCCATGTGACTTTTCTACTTTTTATGCTCATTCTCTCTGGGAGTAGAGGATAGCAAGTAAAGCCCTACACTTAGTTATTATCTTCTTCTATTATCTATTATCTATCTATGCTCACTTGTAAGGATGGTTTATGTATGCACTCTGTCTCTGACAGTACTTAATGTTTTATTACAATTTTTATGCTACAATGAGTTTTAGAGAGGGAAGCCAATGGCAATAACTTGGGGTCAATTTCTAAGTGAGAAATTTTTTTCTGAAAGAAACTTAGCCTATATGCCTTTATCACAACCAAATTCCTACATGATACAATAATCAGAGTCCACATAAAGTGCTTGCTTTCATTGGTGTTAGTGTGGTATGAGCAGATTTTCTACAACAATTTCTATGAGATTTTTTTTTTCAGCTTCTCAGGGATTCCAGTCATCTGCCAAGGGCCAAGGAGCTCATCTGAGCAGTTTCTCAGCACCTTCTCCTGCACTGATCGCCCTAACTATTGCTCTGCCCTGGGACTGCCACTTGATGATTGCAAGATGCTACCTTTGGTACCTCTCTTCTTTGTGAAGCCACCATTTGTGCCTTACTCAGCACCATTAGTCAGTGTTGTTGGCAATCTCTCATATTAGGAAAAAAATACAGAAGTAGTTTAAGGAAATATACTTTACAGAAGAAATTCCACTGAAAAATGAAATCAAATCCATAAAAAATTAAACAAAACAATGTTCTGTAAGCAGAACTTTTGTTTCTTGAACAAAAGAAATGAAGAAATTCTAAAAAGCAGATGCATAAAGAATCTTAATTAGACATGTGTAATAAATCCCATACAATGTTTCTGATGAAATGCACACTACTTTTGCTTCTACATTTTTAGTAAAAAAACTGTATGACTTTCTCAATAATCTTAAATTGCATTTCCTACCAAAGTAGGAAATTAGTACCAAATTAGTACCAAAGTAGTATCTATTTCAGAATCTGATATTCTGTTGTGAACTACCGACAACAAAGCCAGCCCACAAGTTAGCACAATTAATTATGTCAACACATAGATTATTTGCATACATTATTCAACATTCTCAGGTAGTCAGGAGAACTGTTCACAGTCATGAGAATTTAAGTCCAGCTTTTGCAATTTAATATTTGTAAGATATTCATGCAAAGTATTTTAGAATACTTGTGGCACTGCATATATGACTTTCATTTTCCAGACACCAATTTTTTTCCAATTTATCAAATATTTCTGATATATATGGCTACAGCCGCAGGTACCTTTCCCTTCTGTGAAAAAATACAGGCAATAAAGCACAGCAATACATTAGAGTACTATTCCTAAAGCAGCTTCATTCAAATTCAAATACTTTTCCCTTTAAAACACGTTATCTCATCAAATCAACCCTTCACTTGGGTATGATCTCATTTCCAAGAAGCACTAAGTATGCCTGCTTATGGAGGACAACTTTAAAATTACTTATACTGTAGAATGGCTTTATTTAGACTTAAAAGAGCAACCACAGAAACCAACATGGTTAATTATGGCTACATTTTTAAAAGTATTTCTGAATTTTATATGTATGTATGCTATATAGAAAAATATAAGGAGAAATTTTTTTACAAAAATTTCAAGTTTCTTTATAACCAAGCCAAATTAAGTAGCAACTGAATACAAATATGTTAACCAGATAGTTTACTTGCTAATTTAGTAGTTTAATGTTGAAAAAATAAAACAATAATTTGTTTTAAATATCATAGTTTGATTGCAAATAGCAAGTTTACAATTAAAAGCTTTGACACAAAATCTGGTTTAATCTTACTATCTACGGTTTCTGATATATCTTATAGATAGATGAACTGTAGTATATTTTTAAAGAAAAGTAAATACATAAAAAAATTCTTTGCTCTTCTTCTTAATGATTTGATTAAACTAAAATAATTTATGTGAAAAAAAAAAGTGTCAATATTAAAGGTTATGCTTTCCTTTTGGTAGAAAATTCCTAGGCATAGTACCAAGAAGCCAAATATAATGCATTAAAAACCTTTTTATTTCCAGGAAAGGAGGAGGAGGTACCAGAAAAGGTCATTTGAAAATGTCATGGGAAAGTGTAGTACTGACTGCGGCATTTATAGTAATTACAAAGGAAATTAAAATAAAAATAAAAGTCGAGTCCTTCTCAAACATTTATAATATTCCAGGTGAGTGAATGTACTTCTGAAAAGTTGTTTTTTGACACTAAAAAAAATTCTGCCATTTTTTCAATCCTTATCACTACTCAATTATTCCTGACTTCAAGATGTCCAAGATTTGTTCACTGGATTTTCTTAAGGTCCCAGTGCTGCAGTAAAAATAATTAGGCATAAACTCCCCCCAGTACTCTGCAGGGTAGTTGTCATCAGTCAATTGTGAAGGCACAATATAAGCACGACAACTGTTTCCAATTTGGTGCATGGCTCAAAGCAGATACAAACATTCCATTCGTGGTTGTTGGCAGGGGCTGGGTAAGAAATACTAGCAAACACCTACTGCTGTTAGCAGTGTGCCAAAGGAGAATTCTGCACAAGAAAATACTACAATTCTCTTTGGAAATACAAAATCCAAAGGAAATCACACTAATAGAGAACAATATTTGCTCAGAAAATGCACACACACATATGTATGGGCTTATAAAAAGTTAATAAACAATGCTTTGTTCACATTTCACACATTTTGAAAAACTCAAAGTTTTCCACACTGCTATAATAGCAGCGATACCGTGTTGTTGTCCAACAGCCACTGTGTAAAATCTCTACTACAAAAAGCACAGCATTAAGGTGTAGAGTTTTGTACACCAGTGAACCAACAATATGTGACAACATGAGCAATAATGGAATGTAACTTCCCTGCCTTTACATGTCCTTTACATATTCATATGACTTAGAAGAGCACTTTGATTAAAAGAAAAAAACTAACCAACCAATCAAAAACCAACTAAACTTTAGAAGTACAATCCTAATTCACATTTTCAGGTAAGAAATTACAAGAAACTCAAATTTCTCCCAACACACAGCCCTCAGACATTTGGCTGAATTACAGAAAGACAGTTGATATTTTCACATCTTAAAATGGGAAGTGGCAGGTTCACTCAGACAGTGCTAAAGAAAGAAATCTTACTGAGCCCTGAATGATAGAACCCAGCATATAAGATCTTCCAAGGAAAATCATACAAATAGGGTGATATGGGAAGTGTCCCCAACTCCTAAGTCAGTACCAGAATATCTAGGTTACAACACTACAAATAGTGTTAATTGAAAGTTTTCTGATACACATTTCTTGCCATTAGCCTACAGGCTCAAACACTGGTAGCTGGTATATTTGTAAGGCTTAGTTGGTAAGTCCGTAGCAACGATGATATGCAGGAACATTTATCATGTAAATAGCAGCTAGGCAAATATCAGCACTTTTTAAAAGCAGCTTCTGATTATACCATCAATTCTACTATCCCATCAATTTATAACCTGGAAAGAAAGAAAAAATAAAAGAAAATATCATGAAAGTTATTTAGGGAGTATCAAATGAAGCTACAAGAACTTGGGAGTTTCAAATAAAGCTAGTAACAGTCATGCTCTTGGGAAACAAACATACATGATTCTCAAAACAAATACCTTGTGATGTTGTGGATTCAAGAGAAGACAGGACAAGTATGGAGAAGAAATTTCAGCTGACAGTAATGTAAGAAATCACATCACAGTCAGAAAAAACACCTAATATGGGAAAAGCTGGAAGAGTTGTTCTGACATACCATATATGCTTGTCTTGTTTTCAGTCCCCTTGAATACCAACAAATGAGTGTTGCTGGAGACAGGAGGAGATGGATTATTGAGCTGAACTCACATGGTCATTCCTAGGTTCTTGCTTAAAATATTCCAGTTTCTTTGCCATAAATAAGTGAATGAAATAAACTCCCACATTTTCCTAAACATTTTACACTTGTGGTTTATGACCATCTGGCCACCAAGCCTCACACAGCCA
The DNA here is from genome assembly GCF_024509145.1 of Vidua macroura. NCBI lineage: Eukaryota > Metazoa > Chordata > Aves > Passeriformes > Viduidae > Vidua > Vidua macroura. The sequence continues at coordinate 57,101,165 of NC_071575.1, forward strand.
CTTGCGTACTCCCCCACCAGACAGATGGGGGGAGGGAATTAGAAAGGTAAAAGTGAAAAAATTCATGGGGTGAAATAAAGATACTTAAATAGGTAAAGCAAAAACTGCACACAGGCCAAGCCAAACAAGGAAATCATTCACCATTCCCATGGGTGGGCAGGTGTTCAGCCATCCCCAGAAATCAGGGCCCTATTATACATAATGGCTACTGGGGATGACAAACACCATCACTCCAAGTGTCTCCTGCTTTCTTCGTCTTCACCCAGTTTCCCCCAGCTTTTATGATTACATACAGTATAGAATATCCCTTGGGCCATCTGGGGTCACAGCTCTGTCCCCTCCCAAATACTTGTGCACTCCCTGCCTTCTCCTTAGTCATATGGTATGAAAAGCAGAAAAAGACTTGGCTCTGTGTAAGAATTGCTCAGCAATACTGAAAACATCTTTATATTATTAACATTATTTTCAGCACAAATCCAAATCATAGCTTCACACGAGCTACAATGAAGAAAATTAACTCTACTCCTGCCAAAATCAGCACAGCTTGCATAATATCCTTTTAATGTAAAGAGTACCTTTACATACGAAAGAATGTAGCCTTTTTTAGTCTATTCAGGAGACTACATTTTCAGTACTTCTGCTTGTTAGTATATTATTAGGATGGCCATTCATCCAAAATGCATTTTCACTTTTATTGGAAATATAATCGGTGTATTAATGATCCATGTTGCAAGTCATATTGCCATACTTTTCTTCTCATAATATATTTTCAATAGGTCTCTGATGTCCATATAGGGAAAGCCTGATTGTCATAATAATACAGCAGCATGGAAGCCAATTGCAATTTCATGCTAGAATACTGCACTTTCTGTGGCCTTTCGCAATAAGCACCACACTAAAAATAATTATTTACATTTAAAATCTAAGCCAATTTTTTGCTGCCACTTTCACTCATCTTTGATAAATTAAAAAAAGTAGAGATCTTAGAGTAGTTGTAGTCCAAGATCAGATCTTGGCTTATGATACACATCATAAATTGTGTTTATCTGACTCTTCCTATTCTGAATGCAAGGAAAGTTCCAGGGTGGTGCAAAAAGGGGGTAAATCAGTTCTCCACGGCACAGATAAATAATTTTCTGAAATTTGAGGTATTCAATTTTGCATTATTGGAAATAAATAACATTGCTGGTATCTAGTCTCACATTTAACTTTTTGCTGGTTTTGATTTGTATGTAGGACTCCCTTCTGTGCAAGGGCTTTTAAAATATGCTATTTTTTCATTTAGACTGTCAGATTATCTACTTTCCAAATTTTTAGCTATTGAGGTTGTGACACTAAAATAGATATTTATTTCTTCACTATGTAAGATGTAACTTTTATTTGTTTTTACTATTATATTTACATTCTAGATTCCCAAAAAAATTGCTTTTTAGTAATGTTGAGAAATACATTAGATTGGGTTTATAATCAGTCAAAGGACTATTAAGCAGCTTCAGTTCACTCCTCTATCCTCCAGTTCAACAGACCATTTTCATGACTGAATTGTTTACAGTACTTCAAAGAGAATTTGTGAAATTCATATTTCACTTTCAAAACATTATCCACACTTGTAGATTGTTTTTAAAAGTGAGGATACATTTCTGATTTTAACAAAAGTGTGTTATACTTACAGCATTTAATGTTATACTACTAACATTACTTTCAAACAGATGTAAATACTTCAAAAATGCTGTAAAAATAATGTAAACAGAAAATCGGAACATTATGTTTTATGTCATACACTTAAGTAAATCCACATTGTTAAAATAAATTCATAAAGAATTTTTGTTCACAAGACCTTCAGTTTTGTTATTAAAAAAAAAAATCATCTGGTACTTGGAATATTTCTATGTTTGAATTCTATACTTTAGATAGACTGAATAAATTAAAATAGTTGTTTTCTAAGAGTTAACAAGATTATAAATAAATTTAAATCAATAAACTGACCCAGACTTTGCATTTTCCCCAGAGATATAACCCCCAGACAGAGAAGAAAGGTGGCAAACTGAACTTACATTGTTAGATATGCCTAACAAAGCTAATCATAAATGTTAATGCTTTAAAAATTGCTATGATATAAAGTTTGTTGAAGACATTTGGGAATCCTTCTTCTTTAGTAAAATTAATTAAACGAGAAACATTAGACTTTCATAGTACAATAGAGGGGAATTTTATTATGAGCAAGCTCTTTACAACAAGTTCATTTGGGAGTACCATGTCTCAAATTGTACCTATTCAAATAATTTTATTTTTAAAACAGATCATATATATCCTTCCTCTATGGCTCATAATTCATAAACAATAAAACATTTGAAATGCTGAGGTTTTTATGGTTGTATTTGATTCATTTACACAGAGTGACTCAGAATAATTCAAAAGAATTCTCCCTATATCAGGATTTCAACTTCTAAAATTTCATTAAATTATTTTAGTAGGTATACTGTAAATTAACCTCATTAGAATGTTTGCCCATGTCCATAACTTCCTGTGTAATAGATTCTTTTACATCCATTGGCCATCCATTCCCTTACACCCATGTCTTGGCCTAGGTCCACACTGTCTGTGTCTCTCTGAATTATAATATACCAGACTTAGCAGCAAGTATGTATTTGTTGTCATATAAACCATCTTTGTGTTCACACTGTTCATACTGGAATTGTGAGGTGGGTTTCCATCTCTACTCAACTCAGAAATACTGAATCCTTTTCTCACAGGATGTCCATAGCAATCACCATGTGTGATTATTTGAAACTAGGCCACTGAGTAACCAGGAGAGCAAGCAACACTGATTCTAAACTAGTAGTAGCTAAAAGCAGCAATGAGTTTATTTGTTTAATGTCTAAGGTGAAATGGATTTGTATTCATGGATCTGCATTTGGAACCAAACCTATAGCTCCTGCAAATTCATTGCTCATTCCATTAGACTAAAATAAGATATTTACTACCGTCTGTTCCGACCATTGCATCCTTTGCTGGCATACAGATTCAACTTCTAAAATAATCAGTACTCGTATCCATGGCCCTGTAGCCTGGTTATTACACTACTTGCCAGAAATTCAAAAGATTAAATTTAATGTCCTTTCACTTAACAGACTATTTTAATCATTAGCTATTAAGCAAAAGAGGAGTGTTGTAAGTACAACCAGTCCCCTCCAAAAAGTCGGCAGGTCGGATCTTCCCTGTATGGGAAGTTATTTCTGACCATTTCCTATGGACTTGCAGAAAAAGTTTGAGGAAGCATGGCTAGAAAGCTGCCAGGCAGGAAAGCAGCTGGGGTGCTGGTCAACAGCAGCTGAACATGAGCCAGTGTGTGCCCATGTGGCCAAGAAATCCAAGGGCATCCTGGTCTGGATCAGAAATATACTAGCAGGACATGGGCAGAGATTGTCACTCTGTACTTGGCACTGGTGAGGTAACACCTCAAATCCTGTGTTGAGTTTTGGGCCTCTCATTTCAAGAAAGACACTGAGGTGCTGGAGTGTGTTCAGAGAAGGGCAATGGAGCTGGGGAAGGGTCTGGGCCCCAAGTCTGGTGAGAAGTGGATGAGGGAGCTGGGAGTGTTTAGACTGGAGAAGAGGAGGCTCAGGGGAGACCTCATGCTGTACAACTGCTTGAAATGAGCTTGTAGGTTTTTGGCATTTTCTCCCAGAAAGCAAGTGGAAGGACAAGAGGAACTGTCTTCAAGGAGCACCAGGGGACATTTAGATTGGATATTAGGAAAAAATTTCTTAAGGAGAAAGGGCTATCAAGCATCAGAACAGACTGTCCAGGCAGGTGGTTAAATCACCATCCCTGGAAGGGAGCACCTCTAGATGTGGCACTAAAGAATATATTTTAGTGGTGGACTTGGCAGTGCTGGGTTAATAGTTTGACTTGATGATCGTAGAGGTTTTTTCCAACCTGAAAGATTCTATGATTCTATAAGAAAGAACTTAATTGCCTTCTGGATACAAAGTCAAAGAGGAGTTCTCTATCTCAGAAAAATACAAACTGTCCACAAATCTTGAAAGTATAATTAATGTATGTGTTTTGTATTTTGACATCTAGAATTATTGATTGCAGTGGATTCAGGTTGTTCAGTAAGTAGAAATGTAGATATGAATATATAGAAAGCAGGTTAGGGGTTTAAGTTGAATCTCATTTACTTAAAGAAGGAAAACATGAAAGACAAAGAAAAGAAGGAATAAAACATAGCTGATTTTATATATAAGCTACAAAACATTAATTGTAAATACACTTATATTATGAGAAGATAATAAGTTGTCTTTTTAAGTGCTAAGTTTCAAGCACTTAACAAGTTAAAAACAACACAAGAAAGAAATTAAGATGTCAAAATTAATTACTTCTCCCAGCTATCCATTAAATAAAATCAATATCTCTTTTCCATGCAACCAGCTCAGAGATAAAACAGCAAAATACAACAAATGTACTTACGTGTGATTTCCTCAGGTCCTAGGTACAATTTTTCCTCCTTGAATTCGATCACCTGTGCTGGACTGCTGATATAGCACAGCTGTATAACCTCAGCTCAGACTGCTGTGAGAAGCAGTTGCCTCCCCTCTCCTTTGCTGAGAAGTTTGAGTTCAGGCTCTTGTCCTTGGCTGCTGACTGAGCTACAGTATTACCATGTCTGTGCCTGGCGATGTATCCTGCTGATCCAAATCCTGACCTGGAGACTTGACTTCCTGGCTTGCATTTCAAAACCTTCACCAGCCTTCTCACCCTGGACCTGCCTGGGATCCCTGTAGTGGGACTGAGCTTGGTTGTGTCACTGGACCTGATCCACGTTTGCTGACTTGACCTTCTCAGCTTGACCTGGGACATCCTTCATCACTTCAGTTTTGCCTGGTGCTTTAGACTCTCCTCAGACTAGTTAATGCAACCAAACCTGCTTTGCTCATTGGGTTTGGGTATTGTAGGATTGGGCCCTTGCTGGTGAGGGCACTGCTGTCCACATTGCTTCACGCAGCACCCAACTTGCTTTTCCTCATGGAGCAGCCCATTCTTGCTGCTCTCTGATGTCCCTAATAATGGAGGGGGGTTAAAATTAAATCAGGCAATTATCCCATCTTCAATAATTTTCTTTTCCTACATATTAGAAGATACCATAAAAACTAGGAAGTTCTTCCAACTAGCAAAACTTCCAAGTACTGCTATAGGATTATTAGAAATAAGGAATGGGTTAATAAATAAAATAAGAATTAAATAAGTTAAATTAGAGTAAAATTAATGATACAGTGAAGGGATAGTTTAGAAATAATACTGAAATCAGATGTGAAATTCTAGTATTCAAGATTTTTTTTAATATAGAGTATTGCACTCAATTGAGCACTTTGAACAGGAAATGTAACTTGATAAAAACAGTATTAATTACATTACTAATGGCACCAGAGGTGTATTTCTACTCAGCTAAAATAGACTAACTGCCATTCCAGTAGCTGCATTTAAATACACCAAATAAAAAATCACTGGAAGTAAAGCACAGATAGTATCCTATAATGCAATTCAAGACAAAAGTTCTTTTAAAGAAAAAATTAAAATGTAAACTCCTAAAACAGGTAGGATAATATAATTAAAAACATTATTATTACATAAGGTGTACATCTTATAAATACCATCAGCATTGCCTTAAATGTGAAATATTTCTATTATTTCAAATGTAAGCACAAAATTTAAGATAAGCTCATGGTTATCTAGGCACTCCACCATGAGTTTGTGCATAGTTGACATACATAGCCCTGGCTAACCACTGTTAAAATGAGAGATTGAAGGAACTAACTTTATACACACAGTATGATGGTTCTAGAAGCAATTTAGGCCATTTCAGCCATTACTGATCTAATGTGAAGTTAGTAAGAGAGAATCAATTGGCGCAAGTAAATAATCATTTAATCGTGTATGATGTAAAGTATGAAATTAGAAAGAGATAAAGTGAAAAAATATAAATAGAGAGATAGATTCATTTAGAGACCTTGTCTTAAAAATTCAATTTTACAGTCAGATCATTTCTATAAGCAAACTTCATAAATTTCAGGAGAGTAAAAGTACAAAAGAGATATAATGAAAAGCATAAACTTTTTTACTATTCAACTCTGATAAAAGTAAACTGGCACAAACAAGATTAATCTCACCAAAATTTTGAGTTTTGTAAAGCATAAATGCCTAGTCTCCCTCATCTAGTCTCTCTCTAACCTTAGAGGAAGGTGGCACCATAAGTGGTTTCACTCTTGTGTTTGACTCCTATGTAAAGACAACCACGTGTCTCCTCAAAGTTTAAGCAAAGCCCAGATGTTTAGCTGTGCTGTTGTACCTACAGTACTCTAAGAACATGGATGAAGCAAAGATTGGGAGTTGAAATACGTATTTAGAGTACTATAATTCATTGGTCTAGAATGTAAGTATTACAAAGTTAGTGCTGCATTTGGTTGATGTTATCATGTCTGCCTTCATACACTCTTCAGCTCAAGCAAGATCCCTGCTGGAACCATAGAAAGATGAGGTGAGTCACGCTGAGTGAGCACAGTGGTATGGAACTTCAAAGCACCACTGCATATACTTGCATAGGAAGACAAACTTCTGTAGTTACTGACATATATAATACAACCTCAGCTGAAAAAGCAGCAACAACAACATCATGCTGCTGTTTAAGGTACACAGAAATGAAGATTAAAGAAGCATTGACTGCTGTATTTGGACAGTAAGAAAAGACTTCACAGCAATAAATTCTGTAGCCCGTTATAAGAAAATAAAGGTCTGTGTGGTAGTAATGAGGTGGAGAGAGGATTGTATTATCCTCACTTACCAACCTACCAATCCAACCCATACCAAATACTGAAGCAAGCTTTGCTCAGTCATGAGCAATTGATGTACAATTTGGAGCACAGGACACTGAGATCAGATCTTCTTTCTGACTTACACCACTGTGCATGCACACACATAAAACCACTCCTATACTATGCAACTCATTGGACAAATTAGGTATTGCTACCTGTTCTCTGATATAATAGGATTTTTCCCTGCTTTTGAGAAGTGCACTTTTTCACATGATGATTTGCCCTATTTTGTTCTTAACCCTGAACTAAAATCAGTAATATTGATAGCATTGTTTAAATCCTTAATTTAAACTTGTTTGTTAATGCCCAGCAGTAATGTGTTCTATACTTTCTAGATTTTTCATCCATTTCATAGTTTGAAGTTTCCCTTCACATAAAATTTTTATTATTATTTAACTCTGCCCATAGGGAGGTTTCATGCATTATGAAGTTAAGATTCTAGATTTAGATTCCAGATCTTGATATTAGAAAGAAAAGGTGTTTGGGGTCTTTACCTTATACAGACATCAGTATTACTAGATTTCACTTGTTCTCAATTTCTAATATAGCAAGTGGTACTTGAGTACAATTATCTGATACTAGAAAATTTCTCCAGAAGAATTAAATGTTTTCACAATTTGGTTCTTTGCAAACTATTTTGTGGGCTTGTCTGAACAGCTTGGTATAGAAAGTATCTCATAAATACAGTCCACCCTGCAAGCATATTTGCCGAGTACTGTGCTGTGCTAATGACTCCTTCCTCTTCCCTTGTTCTCTAGATACCCAAAAGAGTATAAATTATAGGGACTGTGACATAATTGACTTATTTTAAGATCAGGATGCTTTAACTGACCACATTCCTAGTGGCTAAATATTTACACATTGTGGCAGTGTGACTGAACATCAGGTGTCCATCAAAGCCTCTCCATCACTCTCCTCATCATCTGCACAGGGGAGAGAAAATAGAACAAAAGGCTCATGTGTCAAGCTAAGGGCAGGGAAAGATCATGCACTGATTACCATCACAGGCAAAACAGACACAGCTCAGGGAAGTTACCTTAACTAATGAAAAATAAAAACTAAATCTTTGAACACATTTCCCCCCAGCCTCCCTTCTTCCTAGGCTTAACTTTGCTCAAGATTTCTCTTCCTCCTCCTGCCCACAGCGGAGGGTGGAGGATGGGGACTGCAGTCAGTCCATGTCTCTGCCACTCTTTCCTCCACAAAGGGAGGATCCCTCACACTCTTCCCCTGTTCCTAGGTGGTCTCCCCTGAGCTGCAGGGGCACACTTCCATAGGCTGCCTCACCATGCACCAAGGACTGCAGGGGAATTTCCACACCTCCTTCTCCTCCTGAGTCACTGACCTGGGTGTCTGCAGGGCTGTTCCTCTCCCATATACTCACTCCTCTCTCCAGCTGCAATTTCCTCTTGTGCAGTAACATTTTCCCCTTTTTAACTATGTCACCCCAGAGGTGCTACCACTGTCCATGATGGGCTTGGCCATGAATCAAGCAGTGGGTGCACCTGGGAGCCAGCTGGCCCTGGCTCCATTGGACACAGGGGAAACTTGCTGCAGCTTCTCACAAAAGCCATCCTAGCAGCAACCCCCACTACCAAAACCTTGCCATGCAAATCCAGTACATATAGTTATGTTTATTAGTTGAATAATAAATATATTCTAACTGGCAAAATAGACACTTAAGCAAAATAAAAAAGCTTAAGCACAGGTTGCTTTTCTGAGTTCTTCTGCTGGGGATTCACAAATATTTGGGATACAGAGAAGATTATTTTCTATTGTGCTTCTCAGAATAACTCTCTGTTCTTGAAAATGATATAGTTTTAGGCATGCATTTACAAGGTAGGAAGTTATCCAAATTAAATTTCAGTGAAGTGATTTTGTGCTAGGAAATTCGTGATTTTTTATTCAACATAAAAGAAGCATGTAACCTCTCTATTTGCAATTGAAACAAATAATTTACAGTTCCATCTGAGAATGTTAAAATTTTTTTGCCAGGAAAAAAATTATACTTTAAGCACAACCAGGAAATGCTTTTAGAACTCCTTTTAGAAGGCCATACAAAGTCATTAAAATGTTTATTTAAAAATATAAACAATCTCTAAATAGATTATTCTTGAATTTGTAAATAAAAGAGTCAAACATATACAACTACATGTGTGTGAGGACAGCTCGTCAAATTCTAGAGCAATCATGATTTTGTCGTTTAATCCATTAAGACGGCAGTTTTTATTAAAACTCATTTGTTACTTGTGAAAAGTTGCTGACACAAATTGATGATTAAACTGCTATGACCTTCACTGAACCCTAGTAATTCTCATTTACATTCTCATTAAAGCTGGGTTTCAGTCGCATCTTTTCATATCTGTAATACAATTCTACTCAAGTCTTTCTACTCTTCCTCAAGAACAATTATTTGGTCTAAAACTAATGTTTAACTTGTAATATATAAGCATATATCATTTTGTATAGAAATATATCTAAGTAAATGTATAATTAATAAATATAAATAATAAATATATAAGTAAATGCATAATTAATAAATATATAAGCAGGTATACAAGAATGTATATTTATATTTCTCTTTATATAAATATATATATATAAATATTGAAATGGATACAAACAAGAGGTTATGACATATACAATTACCTTTCTTTAAATTGAAGATTATGGATTGATTTTTATTTTTTTTTCTAAATCAAGATAAATTAAGAGAAAAATACTGGAATAGTATTAAAAGTGGCCATGGCAGTTATTATTATAGATAATAGAAGCTACTTTGGTATTCTGAATTTTTGTAAATTCAGTACTCCTATTTTATGTGTGCATTTAACTAGGTTTGTTTAAGTATTTGATATGGCTTTTTCTTGGCAAGGTAAGCTAAGCAATTTGCCAGAACTAATTTACTGAGCCTTACTTCATGAAAGAATAGATCTCCTCTGTAACACAGGTCAAAGAATCCACAATTTTAAAGATAAAGCCCTAGACACAACAGTTTTTTGTGTTTCAGTTAGAATCAACAGTGGTGAGGTTGGTGCAAATATTATGTGTTTTCATGCACAAAAATTAATTAATTTTAAAGGGTCTTTGATATCAGCAAGTAGGAATTCTTCAAAAAGGAAGTTACACCATGTCTATCTGAATCATATTGGAATCTAGGATTATGTCTCCCTATACCTGCAATGTGTTAAATTCCTCTTAAGAAAAAAGAATTTTCAAAAAAAAGAACAGATAATTTTGTCTTCAGAATCATCGCTTTTTCATATAATAAACCAACTGAAATCTTATTTCTACTTGCATCCTGATAAATGAACTATATGAAAAAAATCTATTCAGACAGCTTCTGGTGCTGTAAAGAATGGCAGTATTCCTAATCTTGAGTTCACATTACTTTTACAGAAAGTAATCTGCAGAGTATTCAACTTAAAAAGACAATTAGTATTAAAGAAAGACAAATGCAGTAGCTTTTCATCAGGCCTACTTTGACATTAATCTTTAAAATTATTATTTTTAAAGAATATAGAAGCTATTTCTAGTGCATCTCATAGAAGGACATAAACAAGTCAAATATAAACACTTTATTAAAAAAATTTGCTCTTTAAAAATTATAAAAATAGGCAAGTGACTGAAATGTTCTTAAGTCACTTTCTTTTATATCAATTCCTATAACAAAATTCAACCTTGACAATCATCTTAATTAAAAAACACCAAAACAGCACAACACCCAAATAGGTTCATTAATAGATATTAGAACATCCTGAAACTATTTTAGGCATCATGTGCTTGGCAAAAATGCTGATAGAGTATCTGAAATGATTGACCTAATTAAGCCCATGTTAAATGTAGTCAACAAATTTTAACTAATTCAATATGCATGACTGAGCAGAAAATAAAGGGTAAATGACTAAGACAGTAAGGCAACAGAAATGTGTATACCAGTGATGCCTAAACTGCAACACACTGAAAAGGGCGATTTTCCAGCCCCCAAAAATTTACCCAAAAGCCCAAATGACTAGATCTCATGACTCCACCTTGCAAGTTTAATTCATACAGACTTCCAGAAGAATTAATGAATGTCAAATTCACATAGGACACTCACATTCACAGACAGTCCTGAAGGTATTCATCCCTTCTGATGGGGCACAACTGACTCAGCTACACTGATCTGAGAGCCAGCTGTCATGTCTTAGAAGGTGCCATAAACCAACAAACACTCTGAAGCACCGCCAGACTAATTTCTGAGACCTTCCACCAGAGGACCGCACATGAGCCACAAATGTTATGAAGATCTAGTGTTACAAAAGATGGTGTAAAACATTCCTCTCCACAGAGGAGCTGTCTGGGCATTCTCTTGTATGCCTGAAATATATTAACCCACTGAACTCTATGTTTTGTGGGACCTCCCCCATGAGCAAGAGGACCAACAGGACACTGTTGGATCCATAGTGTTGGTGACTGCTGTTCTACTTAATTTGTCTCTCTCACTTTTTTTCTATTTCTCTCTCTCTTTGTATCTCACATTAACAGTTAAATAAAACCCATTATATTGGCTTCAGCATATGGCTTTGTTTGCACCTTAATACAGACATCTCTCTCTAGTAATTGGATCTTAGCCCTTTAACCAGAGCCATCCCAGAATCTTTCCTTTCACATTTGCCTTTTCAGTCTGGGCAGTAGAAAGAAGACATGTGCTATGGTTAATGTCACTAGGAGATATTGTAAAAATTTTCATGATATCCAACTTTTTCCCAGAAGGCACTAAAGAATAAGCTTTCACAGTAAACAGAGAATGCATTTAGATATTTCCTGTTTCAGACATTTCAAGTATAAAACTTCATTCTTTATCCTCTTGAATTCCTTTCCTTTCTTTGAGCAGAGGATGAATTTTCCTGCCTTTATAACAGACTCCAGCAGACATGTCAAGTTGGGGAAGTCGTATTTTGAAAATCCTTTTATAAAAAAAAAATATTTTAAAAAATAACATTAAAATTTCTTGTAAAGACTTAAACATAATTTTTCCTAAAGTGGTCTACTGTTCAGCACTGAGAAATTTACATGGTCACCTCTTGGGTGCCTTTTATGTCTTCTCCTTTATTAAAATAATTAAAGCAATATTATTTCTTTTAAAAATTCTAACAGATTTTATTGAGAAAAAACATATATATGGCAAATATTTTTACACCTGCAGTATCACCAGATGGTTTTTATCACATTGCATTTCCTCTAACTCAGGCAAATTGATAACATGTTAGTAAGAATTCTCAGCATTCCTAAATACCACCAGATGACAAAGGATGGAAACATCACTTAGTTCAGTTAATCAGTATTTTAAACAGCTTATCTTTTATAAATAAGATTATGGTAACTAAGGAAATAACCACAATCTTAAGAGGATACCAAGAATAGGGGATGCAAAGTATTACTTCTATATTTACAGGACTCACTCCAAACCTATTCAGGGGATTTCTGGAATACTTGAGTAATTTGTACAACATATAATTGAACAATTATTTTGCTGCTGTATGTTTATATTTGAGGTGATATGAGAACAATCCCTCATTTTGATCAATTTTTTAAAAGAGAAAACATGACATTTCGGAGAGGAGAGGAGAGGAGAGGAGAGGAGAGGAGAGGAGAGGAGAGGAGAGAAGAGAAGAGAAGAGAAGAGAAGAGAAGAGAAGAGAAGAGAAGAGAAGAGAAGAGAAGAGAAGAGAAGAGAAGAGAAGAGAAGAGAAGAGAAGAGAAGAGAATGATTTATTAAAAAAATATGGATATTGATCTAGCACCAATATATAGCTGTGACGGACAAAAACTCTCTAACAGTTTTAAAGTTAGAAAGTGTATGTTTATTGCGACGCCAGACAGCGTGCGGGATAGCTCCCAAATGCACACTGTCTTTCACATGATTACAGAGTCCTTTTATCCACACAAGAATTGAATACCCAAAATGCAAATACATATTCATCATTTTGGTACATCCCATTCCTCGCTTCCTATGCTAATCATTTCAAAAGCTATTAAGCATGCGTAGTTTGTTCCTTGAAATGGGTCGGTGGTCCCTTTCATGGGGAGGGGTCCCAAAATGAGGAAGTAAATGAAGTCTTCCTCATTCTGACCTTTCTACCTTTTCAATGCAAATATGATAAATGAACCTTGGTAGAACTCCCATTCCTTGTCTTCAATTGGTTTCAGAACAGAGGAGGCCCACAATTGTCTTATGTTCCTAAAAGCTATTTGTCAGTTTCTATATTCTTCATTATAAACCCAGCTAACTAAACATTGTGTTGACAAGCAATCAATTATTAGTTAACTACTAACTCTTAACTTCATCAAGGCCTACTTACAGAATCTTTTTATTTTAATTAACTCTAGTAAGGCTTATCTCTAACTAAAATCTTAGCTCCTCTAAAATCTCTAAATCTCTTAAAGTTTATGTTTCAAGAAGAGAAATCTCCATGTATCTGTTTCTCAGTTCTGATACAGTTATATATTATTTTTGCTACCATATCAGTATTTCCTAAGGAAAAAAAAAAGGTCCAAGGCCTGTATGAGCCACAAAGTGCACTGAATCACTGCTAAATTACATGGACAACAATTTCTTAAAAAAGGATGTTTAGCTTCTTTGCAGACATCTGGATACAGGAAAGAATTTTTTCAGGAAGGAAAAAACACCTTCTGTAACTAAAAAGAAGAAATAAGAAGCACGTCCTAACTAGCAGTTGTTTAGACCATAGTAGTTTTCATAAAGATTAATCAACACTTCAACCCCCTAACCCTCATGTTTTTCAGAGGTAGGAAGAAGGGCCTAGGTAGTGTGTTTACCCAGATATAACACTGAGAAGAACTGCATTCTTCTTTAGGTCACAAATCATTTACCTGGCCTGAATGGTTAATAGTAATAATTAGTACCAGTACTAAGAGGAGAAAGAAATTAATACTTAGACTGTTATTATGTCACTATTCTGTAACTGCTATGAAGATATAAGGGATATTAGGTCATTTAGTTTAGGCTAAAGTATTCCTAAATAGCTTCTGTCATTCCAATTCTGAATTATTTTCTTATGATAAGAAAACCTTTCTTAGGTTTATATAGTTTAAGAGATGCATCTACAGGAGTTTGCAGATTAAAAAAAAATATTATTTCCAATTTTTGTGTATTCTAATATTTGTTTTTTACAAAGTCACCATTTAAAAATGAACTGATTATGCAACCTACAATATACTGATTTTCAGGAGAAATATATTACTGTTGAGTATTTTGAATAGTTTAGTATAAGACTTCTTCAGATATGCATACAATGATCTACCAATACAGAAAAGGGGACACATACACAGAAAAGCTATGCATAACTGCATCAGTAAATTAATTTTTTGAGATCTTTGCATTCTATACTTTTGTTAAGTTTCATAGCTATAAATTGTATTAACTCAGCTGCTAATGGCAAAACTGCTACATGAAAAGTACTTTTCTAAACCACAGAATTAGGTTTAAAGCAAGGACTACTTCCTACAACAGGCTTGCAGGCAATTATTTTTCAATAAAAACTAGAAAAAAAAATTCAAAAACTCAGAATCTGGTTACAAAACTTGAAAATAATATCTATGCAGCATTGGAAAGTGAATAGGATGTATTTACTGTAGAACATTTTTCATCAAGGAGCTCATCTTCCAGAACTTGTTTTCTTGAATATTCTAAAGTTAAAAGCATGAGATAGATTGCATATTTACTGATATCCCAGCAATCTTGGTGAGTCAAGAAACTTGGAAACCTACATTGCTAAGAGCTTTGCTGCTGAATGTACCCTATGGTTCAAATATTTTAATGAGAGTCCAGTGTAGTCTGCATTCTGAGGGATCTGGTCTTTCCAGATCAATGACTGAGACAAGAAGTTTTTAAGCTTGGGATAAATTACCTCTCTTTTGAACTAAGTTTTACTTAAGGCAACGCTAACAAGAGTAGGAGTTGCAATGCACTGACAAAATTGGCCAAACTGATCTCACATCAGCATTTTTTAGAGGCAAAGATTATTAGGGAGAAGATTAATAATAATCCCTGAGTAATAAATAGAGTCATAAATCCCTCTCAATAATAAAAAAGTGATGACTAATGAATAAATTAGTCCCGATGTCATGAAAACAGTCCTTAAAAAAGGACTATTTTTACAGACTACATCTGTATTGCCAGTAAATAGATTCATCCAACTGTATTTAATGATTACCCAACATACTCCAATATTTTCTTGATTTGATGTATTTTTACATCAGTGCCAAGTTTTTCATGGTTTAGAAGACAGTTTACTAAGGAAAGACACAAAATCCTACAGGCTTTTTTTTACCCTCCGGTATATAGAATGTTTATGCAGACTTCATATATTATAGAAGATTTGGAAGATGCCCTTCTTGTTTATTTAATTGCCAACCAAGAGGCAAGATACATAACTGAATAGGCATTAAAATAATGCCTGTACGTGATATACAAACCTTACAAGATAAGATAGTCATTGGAATCATAAATCAAATAGGGGAAGGTAGAAACAATTAAGAATAGGATATTTCTCAGACCAATTCATCCCTTCAGTTTTGACTCTGTGCCAGTTCTGTCTATGCTTATTTTCAAGCCAAGTTGATAGAATTCTCTTAAAAACAATCCAGAGAACTCCAGTAGTAACTAGTCTGAATACATGTTTTGGATATGGTTCAGCACTGATCTCTTATCTAATCCTAAAGTGAATATCTTAATCTAATTTTTAAGCAAGACTTAAATGTACAAAAATATAATTAAAGCCCATTTTGCCTTTTTAGTTTATTTCAGTTAGTGGCATTGTGGTTATGTTTTTTATTTCTTAATCTATAATATACAAATACAAATGCTAATATACAAATACTAAGACCTTCTTTAAAGGAAGAGAACCCTACAAAATACTCAAAATACCAGTTTGAGAAGTTTGTTCTGAGAGCAGAAAGGAAAACTGCCTGTAACAGCATAAAAACAATTTGCTGCAACTCATGACAATAAACCCTAACATATCTCATGACATGTCTCTTTGCAGAAAGATAGGAAGGAATTACCATGGTGTTAAATATAACTAACAATGATTTTTGTTTCTTGCTTTAGTGTTCATTGTAATCAAACTGGCATCTTTCTTTGCAGGAGTTTGTGTACTGAAACCAAGCATCCTCCTTTGTGGAATATTAATGAGCAGATAATTAACTAAAACAATTTCATGTAGGCAATTAATTAGCTATGGAGTAAAATATTAGAAAGTAAAACATTGCTTTCTGTGAGAAAGAATCCTAACTTTTCAAATCTCATAACTTCTCCCCATTTTTTTTTTTTTTTTATTTAGGAAGAATTATCATCTAATAGTTAGTCATTAATTTCTTACTGACCTTGATGTCTCAAGTGCTTAACATACTCTCAGATTATTCCTATTTTAATAATTTTAAAATTCTAGTAAGTAAAATAATTTTCTATATCAGCACCCACTAATACTTAATTTTTTAAAGTGTCTTTACCTTCAATGGATCTCACTTCTACCCTTTGAACCCAGTACTTCTTTTCCTAAATTGCAAAGCTATCACAAAATTAATTGTACTTTCCCCATCATATTATCTTCCTTCAAGGCCAATTTCTATGTTTTGGCTGCCAATCACAATAAGTACAAAAATCAAATTGTTCTACATGTAAAGAATTTCCAGTCAGAGTCTGTGATACCAGCATCTCCTTCACTCTTAAGTTTCTCCTGCTGGCATACACAGTGGCAGAAATTGAGTAATAAAAAGCTTAACAACCAAGTATTTCACTACACTTTTTTTTGTGCTAAACCCTCTAATTATCTTTGTTATCCACTCTCCTTTCTTTTAGTTTTATCTGTTGTCATTTTCTAATCTTTTAAATTATGAGCTCTTTGAGTTACCCATTTGAATGATGTCCTAATAAATGGAGTCTGAAATAATTGAGTTATCCTTTAGCAGCCATTAATGCAATAAATACTAAATATATTATTATTACCCCATTAGAAACAAAAAAGTTATGTGCATTCCTTTATTGCCATGTATCTATTTTAGAACCCTACAGCAACAATTAGGAGATATTGGAGGTAAATGAGGCACAAAATAACTACTCTGCCTTTCTGGTCTTAGTACAGAAAAGTTGCAAATCTGCTAAAAAATGAGCCCACTGAAAAAGGACAAATTCCTAGCAGCAATGGTTTTTCCCCATCCTGCCTTAGGAAAGGACCCCCTTTGACTGTTGGTCCAACTCACCATTTCCAAAACTTGGGGAAGGATGGTTACTGGAAGTAATATGTGCAGAAAGGCAACCAGTACCTTTCTTCTTAACAAAGCAGCTTAGGAGGAGGCAACCATTTCCTCTTAAAGTGCTCCCTGCTGTGTTGACTAAGTTCTAAAAACCATAAACATGAATCAAAACATTAATATCTTGCTGAGAAATTAAGATAATGAAGAAGGTTGGTAAACTATTTAGCATTAAACTCAGTATATAATAAATACTATATCTTGTAAATGTAAACACACAAATCCTTGTCTCCTTTTGATCATAATGGAAATATTTCCCCTCCCAGATTTTGTCTTTTTATTATTATTTTAGAAGCATCTGTAAGGGGCTTTTCAATTCAACACATTATTATAATGTTGAAATTTGCTTTTTGCATTTTGCTTTCTGTCATTTATGTTTTTACTCTTTATGGACATTAATAAAGGAAATTAGCACTTGTAAGTATAATTTCTATTGATGAAGTTTTTTATCTGATAGATAAAGCAGCATTATAATGAAATGTCCAGCTATTTAAGAAATGTCCAGCTATTTAAGAATTACTATCCAAGATACAATAGGAGTATGGTTGATTTAACTCAAAACTATATGTGCTTTAACTCAAAATCAGTCTAAAGTTAAAAAAATATAAGTTGAGTATTATGTTAACTGAAAATAGGAAGATTTTTGATGAAGAACTTGAGAAAAACCTCTTTCTGGAAGTACCAAAGTGACAGAGGATAAATCTTGTTTTCAGAATTGATCTAGGGTACTTCCTGAATTTTATTTACTGAACAGCTCACAAGGCCATAACCTAAATGTCTTTAAACATTGTAAAATTAACACAGTTTCAGAAGCCAGACCTAAACTACATAAACTACATAGCAGATAAGTATTTACCCAGCTTTTCAGACTCCGTATGTGGCTCCAGGCCACATACAATTGCAAGAAACCCAGTAAAAGCCCTTCTCTTAGACAAGTTAGAGCTAGTTAATACCTATATGTAACCATAAGAAAATATGCATGAGCTCCCTTGTAAGGACATTCAGGGATATGGTTACACATCCTACATGTCATAGGCCCTGAACAGACATTACTTGGTGCAAGGACAAAATCTGTCACCTGCTTCTTCTCTGCCCAAAGTCTCTGTAACCCTGTTTTGCACAGGGACATTTTCATCCCTCTTCTCTTCCATGAAGCCCACTTTACAGAGCCACTGTTTGGAGCAGTTTTAGGTAGGCTTAAAAACTCTCTTCAACCCAGAATAAGAGAATGAATGCAATTGGAGAGTACACATTTTGCACAAACAATTTAAAAAATAAAACGTGTTATTTAGATCAAAGACAGCCATGCAAGTACATAAATTCAGATATAAATTGCCAAATTTACACTTAGAGGAATACAACTGTGGGACTGACATAACTGAACAGACAGGCTACAGGCTGGGGTGAAGGTTTAGAGCAGGTTTAGAGTGCTGCTGTGCAAGGCTCACCTATGTCCCAGCATCTTTCATCTCCCCGCACAGCCTGATAGCTGTTAAAAGCCTCATTCTCACCCACTGACCAGGAGAATTTGCACTCCTGATACCAGTACCTGTGTGAGCATAGTTATACCATAAAATGTAAGAATCTTTCCTCCACCTCCTTATGGACTTAACTGACATTCAAAGTGTACCATTTCTTATCAGGAGCCGCTACATTTTGAAGTTTAAAGATCTAACAAAGATTTTCTCACAGATTAATAGCTTTGCTTCATGTCAGAGGAATTCTTTAATTTTCCTGGCTAATCTAAGCAGGCTGCCTGCCTAATGCCAACTGCCCCAAGGAATCTCTTTTGAAAAGTTGACTGATGTTTGTGCAAAAGTGTTGCAGCAGGTTAGAAAGGGCACTTCACATGATGGAATGTTACATTTCTAGGTGAGACGGTGCTACGTATTTCATGTTAAGGAAACTGAGATGAGAAATACTGGAATAGGGAGACGAATAAACAGCATCTCAATTTAAATAAATCAATTATTCAAAATAATGGAACCAGAAGGATTCTTTTCATTTTCAATGAACATCTTAATCATGGGGAAATTTTTCTACTAGGGCATTGGGCAGGGAGATTGGTTTATGTTTTTCGGATGTGTAACTAAATTGTAGCCATACACTCTTGCAGGCTATTTCACTCAACCTCTAAGCAAAAATCACCATGAACAGCATTAACACAGCCACTACTGTGAATTATATACATGGAACTCCTCTGTTTCCAAGTAACTGTTATTTTTCCACAGAGATCACATTAGTGAAAGAGGGAATGCCAAGCACTTATAATTCAAAATATTGTAGTTCATATATCAATTGTTCAAAGCAGTATTTACATGTTAAGTATTTCTGTATTTTAACCTACTAACAACCTTTTCAATACAATATTTAATAGTTGGAGAGGTTCAAGAAAGAAGTAGAAAACCAACACCAGAGAAATTTAAAAAAACAGAAAAGGATGAAACATCAGATCCCAGTAAAATCCTAACCCAATAGTTCAGATCAGAAATGTAGTCCTAATCAAGAAGTACAAACATATTCATTTTACTGAAAATTGCATGCATATAAATAAAAATGAACCATTTAATAGTTTTTCAAATTGTTTTATGTAGACACACAAATTGTTTGCCATGGTTTGACAAGTAAAACATATAGAGCAGAAAGAAGCACATCTTGAAATGTACTTCAGAAACAATCAGAATGCTGAATTATGAGGGTTCTCAAATGGAAGGTGGTTCACCTCTGATTTTCAGGGGAATATGTGCTACTATTTGCAAATTTCATGCTTTTTTTTAGTCTACCAGTAAATATTTTATATGTCGTCAATTCATGCCTTATTTATCTTGTGGTTTTATTTCATATTTTTATATAATCACACTAATAAAATACACTCTGTTCCCCAGTGAACAAGTATAGCAACAAGATCTATACTGCATCCTGCTGGCTATGAACCCTTGTCAGGCCTTTCATCCTGCCCACAGCTCCAGTAAGAAATTACAAGTTATGGACACGGGATTTATTTAGAGCATTCTTAGCATTCCCTATCATTATATGCAGTTGAATCACCAGCATCCTGAGGCAGTGAAAATCCTCAGTCACTAACTCTTCATGCTGTTGTTGCACCATGTTCTGAAATACACAATGAACTTTTCGCCCCAGGCTAAGTTCGTTCCAAAGGTTGTTCTTTCTCTGCCCTACTTTCAGTTCATTTTATCATACAGAGCTTAAAGCTCTTCTTCTAATTTATTTATTGGTCCGAACACCAAAGAAGGTTTCTATTATGACCTGCAATCACAGATGTAATATCCTGCTAAAACTAGTAGGCATAATACTTGAGAGTGTGTGAAAAATACTGGCCAAGACAGGGAGTGATTTAAAAATATGTACAATCAACAAGAGAAGTTAAAATTATCAGAAAATGTAGGGGCACAGTTGACTTATATATTGAATTCAGAATTCAATTTACTTACCAGCACAGTTAGTAAGTAAACTAATGCAGATGTTAATTATATATTTTGTCACATCACTGGCCCTGCAAGGTAGTTGGAGATGGCATTTGGCAGACTTTCTCCCTGTAATCCTGTTTATTGTTCCCAACAAAATCAAAAATGGAGAAAATTAGGCTGAATGCACCATTGAATACACAGAAGAATTTAAAAATAAATAAATCTCCAAAAGGGGCACTGAAAATTTCAGCAGTTTTTCAAATGCCAGTACATGTCTACAGCCAACCAAGGAGAAGAAAAGGAGCCTTCCTTGCCTCTTCAGAAACAGATTTATCTCATATGCAGTACTTAGTGCTGGCCAATAAAACAGTTATACAAAATAAATCACTTAAGGGGAATTAAAAAGATCATAATTTTCAACAGTATTACAGACCATTTGTTTGATGATGAAAGTGCATTATTGAAACTTTAAAAGCACAACCTGAAGCATTGATGTCATTGATACAGTAAAATGAAATGGCAGTCTTAAAACCAGTTCCATTTTACATAAGTAAGCAAAATTCTTTGGAGTTATTTAAAAAACCCTCATATGAACTATGTTAAAAGAACACCTTAGTATGCTTAAATACATATGCCTAAAAAGTTATAAAAGATCAACATTGATTCCAGTCTTTATGATAAATGTTCGAAAATGGCAAAAAGTTCTAAATTGTGTCACAATACCATTAATAACCATTATGCCAGTTTCAGATGAAAAACAGCATGAATATTCTCTTAAGCTGTGTACTCTTAGCTATGTACTATTTTACTCTCAGTCTTAGAGACAATACTTGATAGTCTATTGTGTTGAAATTTCAACATATTCTGAACATACAGAAGGTTTCAGCATAGGAAAAGAAAGCAAGGAGTTTTCTACAAACTGTGTATAACATTTGGCTGTTTTTCCTATTTCTTAAAGACAATAAAGCTACAGTAACTCTACTTCTTTAGAAAATAAGCAAACTGAAAAACTTCCCTATTCCAATCTCCTAGTTCTTGCTGAAATAAAAGCATATTTAACTTAATTTATTCCAGTACCACAGCACTTTGCTAAAAAATTAATGTAAATTGAGGGCAAATTTGCAGAACCCATTAGTGAAAAAAATCCAACTCAAAACATTTTAAGAATAAACAATTAGCAATTTTTCAGTTTTCTAGTCTTCTGTGTTAGAAAAAGTATGAGGTGGGGGGAAGATTTGGTAGTCTGAATTAAGTCACTATAATGATTTTCACATCCTAATAAGAACTTCTGTCCTTATTAAGTGATCTTAGACAAAAAAACTGACCTCTTTTCAGGCTTATGCTTCCCCTGTCTGAAGTATAACACCATCGGGTTTTGGTTGCTGAAAGGTTTTCATTGCACACTGACTGGAGAATGAGATTCCACTTTCAGTTGCAATGATGCAAAAGCCATCATGACCGAGTTTTTCACAGTTCTCTGTGGAATGATGCTGATGGATATGAAGATTGTCTGCAATTCACATATTAAATATATGTTTTAGACAGTGTTCTTCACATACTTCCTTAAGGAACTGAATACAGTTGCTTGACTCTTAAAACTCAACTCCTAAAATATTGAGGGCTACTGAAGATGGGTGCTAGAACCATTGGAAATTTCTGAGTAGTGTTTATAGATTGACCAAGGAAAAATGATGGGATACATTTAATTATGTTCACAGCTGACACTTTTCCCTTTGAGGAGCCGGATGTGAGGATGGATGGAATGGGATAATGTTGTCTGGAATAATCTCAGAGATTGTTTTCTTTGCAGAAGTGTGAACAAAATGTTTGATGCTGAACCAACAGTGAGATCAATTCAGCTGCTGCTTCTCTGCTTTTCTCATCCATAAAAGGCAGCGAAAAGAACACAATCTGACCCCTCTTGCTGCTCATGAAAATGGTAACATTTGCTTCTTCTGTATTCCAGAGTAAGTTAACCTTAAAGTAAAGTAACTCCATCTCTTTACCTCGCACACAAACATGAGTTCAGGTTTAAATAACTTCTCTTTGTAAGCAATAAAACATTTATACTCAGAGATGTACACTTCAAAGACATGAAGAACTGAAAGCTTCTAAAGATGCATTGTGATGCATGTTAAAGCATACCTGCATACCAGGTCCATGTTAAAAAGCAATTTAAAACAATAGAAATAGGGCACTAAGTATATACACTGCTTGTAAGTAAATTAACAAAAATATGGGTTTATTTTGATTCATCAGTTCAGAGTGGTGTAGCTCACAAAGAAGTAATGCCAGTTGTAGAGCATACATGGTGCAGTACTCTCCACAGCACTTTATATGGGTTAAATTTTGCTACCATTAATATTTACTGCTTTTGAAACCACAGTTCCTTCTCTGGTCCTTGCTTCTTCGGAATTCATATCATTTCATGACAGGTAACATGTGTGGCACAGCTTGATACAACACTTCCTCTCCTAGATACCTCACCATCCTTCCACCTGAGTGAGATCTCACTTCCCCCTTAAGATCTTGGGACACTACAGTAAAAACCGATCTTGTGTTTGTACTCATACAGTACAAAAAAGAAATCAGGCATAAGAAATAAGCAATACTGATTGATATTTCTGTTCTTTGTGCTTGTTTACATAGTTTATATGTTTCTATTTTATGAACATTTCAATATTTCTGCTACTTGCAAGGGTTATTATTTTTTTTTTTTCTTCTTGCTACACTATGTTGTTCCTAGATACTGCATTCCCTTGAACCAGTAGGCATTGATTACCATGAAAGAGAAGATAAAGCAGATTATGCTGGTACTTTGGCAGGTATCCTCTGAAGTACTACTTTGTCTTACATGTTCAGGGCTTAATCAAACATAGGACTCTCAGTAAGGGAAAAGTTTTTTCTTTTGTCAGGTGGACAGAAAACATTGCCTCTTCTGTTGTTCACAACACAGTCCACTTGGACTTTTTGGTTGGGTAGTTCACTTAACAGAAATGTTTTACATAAAACAGTCCTTTTTTGACTGACAGCATTTGAAGTACCAAAATTCTTCCTCCTTTATTCTTATAGCACATTTTTGTTGTGATGCTTCATCATTTGCCAGGTCTAAATTTCATTACAATATGTTGGGAAATTGTTCTAAACTTGGCATGTGGTTTCATTGACTCCTCTGAATAATTTTTTATAGCATTACTGGCTCTAGTTACAGGCTTCTTTCTTTTCCTTTAACTTCTGTATTTTTACAACAAAACAATCTAAATTGTTACAGTAAATCTAATATTTCATTTAATTGTAGTTTCAAAAATATAACAATCCCTTAGCTCAACATTAGTTTGTATTGAAATAGATTCAAATGAACCTGTGCACTGTAGATTTGAAAGATAAGCTGTCAAAACTACAGAAGCCTTGCAAAGAGACTGAGAAAGAATCTTTAATGTTGGCCATTTGGAACAAACTGCATAGCTATAATTGATCAGGAATAAAATTAAAAATATAGTAATTTAATAATAGTCAGAAAAAAAAAAAAAAGGCAAGCAGAATGTGAAAAGGAAAGCCATGCCAAGAAACGGAATTATTCTGAATTATTTTCCTGGAACAATTAAACATCATTGACTAAAATGAATAAGGCATGGTCCATGACATGACTTTATTATTTTAATTAAATACTTTTAACATGCTGTTTCATGATAATGTTAGGTGGTGTTTCAAAGACCATATGATTTATAAGCCAATGGGACAACATGATCCTAGGGTGGCTCTGGATATTTGGGATTTGAAAAATGTGAACTGCAGATTACAATAAGAATTTGAATAACAGAAATTGAAATAGAGTTGCAGAACTCCAAAATGAAAAAAAAAAAAAAAAGATAAAAGTAGTTGTGATAAAATATACTCAGGTTTTTCCAATTACTTTTACCAATATTGAGAAATTAGGCTACATTTTGTAATTATAACCTGGGTAGAGATTACTAAAGCAATAACCCAAGAAATTTGCATAAACTAATGTTAAATTTATTTGTTATGCATATCACAACTAAATTCTCTCTTCACAGTTCTGATCCACTGGTAATGACAGTGTAAAATGTAAGAAACTTGGCTCAAATATTATTCAATAGTCCTTCATTTCATTTGGTGTATCTTCATAGCAAGTACTTTAATAACTTGAAGATGGAATTTTACCTTTCTGGAATTTATAAGATTAGTCACATTTCCATTTGATCTATGTTCTGTAAATCTTGTCAGAAAGATTTCCCTCCATGACATAATCCACAATACAGAGACTTTCCAGAAGTGGTTAATTATTAACAATGACAGTGACAGCAGCTGCAAAGAAGACAGAGGCTCTCATTTCACCAGGAGCCATATGGAGAGGACACGGGGTGGCAGGTGAAAGTTGCACCAGGAGAGGTTTCAACTCAACATAAGGAATATATTTTTTCACAGTGAAAACAATTATTTACTGCAACAACTTCCCCATGGATATGGTAGAGTCCCCATTGCTCAAGGTTTTCAAGGTTTCCAAGGGACTGACTTTCAAGGGACTGCTCAAGGTTTTATTGGACTGAGTGCTACATAATGTCATCTAGACTCCCTTTTCCATGAAAGCTTGGATCAGAGCATCTGGTATGTTCTATGACTCTGTGACTGCATATCTCTACATCTCACCCTCTAGTGTGGAAGGCAGCATCAGTACGTCCATTTTTAGATGGAAAACCTGAGGAAGAGAAGTGACTTCGTTATCATACAGCAGGTGGCCAGCAGACCTGGGTCTAGAATTTCCCAACTGAAGAGTGCTAAGTGATAAAGGGATTGTTTACAATAATTTATTTTCACTTCTTTTCTGATTCACTGATTTGCCAGACCAAGGCAAAAGAATGTGAAAAATCTTTAAGATTTGCAGTTCCCAGTGGTATCTATTTATTGAGTAATTTTCTCTGAATCATCTAAGTAAGATCTAAATTTGTCCAGAGCCAATATTTGCATGAGCAAGTGACAGAACTAAAAATATTTAAAATGGAAAGAGGAAACAATTTGGGGGGGGGTAGCAAGGTTTTCAAAACAAAGTAAAAGAAGGCAAATGAGTCCAGTATCCCATCCCAAGATGCTCTTTTAAACAGATGTGGAAAAGAAGTTCATATCAAGCACAATGAATGCAAGACATAAACATCTGCAAGTAAAAGATAATTTTGGGGATGTTTTTGTAATACATTTTATCTCAAAAAATTATAGGAAAATGAATTTATAAAAAACTGTCTTTGATGCCTTCCCAATTTAATTAGATGTTATTATACAAGTGACCATAACTTATAAGAATTTTTCTTTTTATTAAATTGTCTATATACAAAAGTACCACACATAATTATTATAACTATAACTACAAAAATAATACATCAAAATAATTTAAATCTCTGGAATCTTCAAAGTCTGATTAGAATGATGTGAATGGTGAACAGCTATGTTGATGTCAGCAAAAACGAATCCCCAGCAAAGGTCTGTAGCCATTTAACTATTTTGAAAGGAAAAATAGAAAATGAAAAGTTAATAACAGAATGTTTATAATGGATCCTATAAATAGTTCAATATAAAAATTAAGGCAATTTGATACTTTAAAATAACTGATGTGAATTGTAAAAGTTAGGAATAGCATACTTAGGGTCCTACTAAAAACCATTTTCATTGAAAAACTATTCACTTTATTTAACTTAATAAAACTTACTCATCATTCAAAAATGTCAAAGACAGATGATTTCCATCATGCTGAGAAGAACTGAGAATTATTTCATCATATTATTTCAATTATTGTTTGCAATTCCATGTATTCAATTTTCTTAATATCTTTCATTTAAAGAATAATTCCACAAACATCTCTGAGTAATTGTATTGTTTCTTCTATTAGCACTATCATTCAAATCAATAAAATAACTATCAAACACTAGGTCAAGTGGAAAGTGTTTGCAAAAGCAAGAATTCTCTAGTATGAGGAGTGACAAGGATTTATCTTTTTGGATACGGTGTAGGGTTAAGAATAGTGAAATTTGAAAAGGACCTGAAAGTTTTAAGGAGTATGTATATTATTTCTAATATCAGCTAACTGTATAAATTCAACTACTGAGACTTTGTAGCTACATATAGCTCAGTTAACTGAAGAGTTTAAAATGAATTTATAAATATTTGAATACTTAGGAAAAATTTAATGTCTCTATTTTGTAATGTCTTTTCAGTCAGTTTTAGTAATAGTAAATCAGTACAGTCAACATGATCACCTATGGGCCAAATACATGCTTCTGTTTCACCTGCTATCCTGCAAGATTGGTGGAATGGGTGTTATAGAAGTGGACACAACTAAGCATGAAAATGTGTTTTCCCCTCATTAGGGCTGGAAGCAGTTTTGCTTCTCCTGACACTTACTGCATTAAAGACAGGAAGACTCTCAGCTTATGCACAGCCCAGCACAGGGGAGGCAAAGGGAGGCAATATTACCTTGGCCCTCAGTGTCCTCTCTCCAGAGGCAGTGTTATCTGAACATTGTGCCCAAGCACTGCTCAGCAGAGAGAGCAACAGTACTAAAGCACAGCAATAAATACAGTAACAAAGATTCACAATCTTTCTTGCAATATACAGGCTGCTCTCACTCTAAGGATAATGAACTGTAATTCAAAAGCATTAAAACTTTAAACCTGCATTTAAATAGTAATTATACTGATTGTTTTTAATATCTGCCTAATTTATTTTCTTCAGAGCAGCTGAGTATCTTGCATGATTAAATACAAACTCTGCAAAGAAGTCCACTGTCTCTTACTACAAATAATATTTTATAATTGCAGCTATTTTAATTTTGAGACATCATGTAATCTGTTAAACACAAAAGTTGAATGAGGCCTTTTGACTTTCAATATGCTGCAGCAAGTCATCTGCACATTAAATTTTGTGAAAACTCTGTAAAGCCACAATAAAAAAAAGGAAAATTGCCTTTTTAAAATCACATTTGTATGGAGATGTGTCCCTGTGGCTTCCTCGTATCAGCTGCCAATGACAGAATGCACACCAGAGGTAAATGGAACTGAGCTGCCCATCTGCGTGCTTCAAACACAATTGTTGCCAACATCTAAGGAGTGTACACACAGAGACACAGATATAGATGTGTACAACATCCAGCTCCTTCATCCTGGAAAACGTAGCCAGAAGAATAAAGCCATGGTAGTAGTCCATGACTGCCATCAAAGTTAACAATGCATCAATTGCAGCACCATTTGCAACTCTGGGACAGAAAGCATCACTATCACACTGCTTCCAAAGCCTTGCCAAGATGAACATGTGTTGTCAGGGCAGACATCAGTGGAGAACAGAGCTTGACAAGCGAGCACTAATTCCACCCTCTTGGTGAGAATCACTTGCCAATTATGTGGAAAAGGAATTTCTGAATTTCATAAATTAATTTCTACATGTATAAAAATTTTAAAAATATATAATTAATGCTCTAATCTTCTATTGCTTTGTTCTAAGTTCATTTTTCTACAGATTACATTAATATCCAAGGAAGCATGGCTCAGATTAACACAGACTTGCATTGAATCTACACAGATAATTAAATAAAGTTTTGATTGCATTCTGCTACCATAATGTTCTAATTATGAATAGGTATGAAATATTTGCAATTAAAAAGTGGAATATAGTGAAAAAAAAAAACAACTGAAATGTAATTTGGTCATCTTTATACCTAACAATAGTTATTTATATATTTATTTTTCTTCCATGCTAAGTTTAGTTGGCATGTAACTATTAAAAGACATTTCCTAAACTTCACTGTAGTCAAGCTATAAACGAATTCATTACCCATTAGCCTACTTCCACCAGTTTTTCATATGACATCTTTTATTACGTATATTTTGGAGCAAAGGTTTTAAAGTAATGTATACTTCCACTTTACATACTGAGAAATAGTCTTACAATTAAATTTAAAGCCGTCTTTTACAAGTCATATAAAACATCCTTAGCAAGTTATGTTCATTTCCACGGGTGAACAGATCAACACTGACGAATCTCAGCACCCTAGCAAATGACTGTCTAACATCTAAACTTCCTCCTTTTGCAGCTTTAGATTGACTAATTTCTTATAGATGTTTCACTCTATTTCAAGTTAATTTGCCAATGTCCAAAGAAATCTTTAAACTCATCAAACAAATGATTTCTCAATAACTACAGTATTGCTTTTGTATTGTCTGTGTGTCATCCCATTGGTCTATTCAGTATTATGTCCCCTCAGAAAAGTTGTTTGATTTTTTTCAACTCCACTCAGATTGATCCTTCTATGAATTGCAAAACACATTTTAAGATGAGGGTACTACAGTCTAATAATCCAAAATGCATTAGATAACATGGCTCAATACTGAAATACACTTGTATGGAGGTTGTAGGGCTAATTTTACAAGTTTATATTTGACTTTGATGATACTGAGTCAGTAGCAAACTGATCAGTTAAGAGAATCTGATAGGTTCAGGACTTCAACTACATAAACAAAGCAAGGCAGAAGACAAATTCTGGCAGTTAGTCAGTAACACAGGACAATTGAATTCTTTGCAGCCAGATCTATGCAAAACACATGTAACAACTATAGAAGACTCCTTTCTCCCTGATTAGAGTTAGTAAATAAACAGATACCTATCCACAAGTATGCTAACCACTGGAAAAGATCAGCACAGCAGCAGAATCTGGTACTTAATGCACAGGGACACCACCTGACAGAACAGAAGCATCCTTCCTTCCTGGACCCGACCGACTGGCCTTGCCAGTGCTGCTCTGAATGAACAGTTCTCAGAATGGCTCTAAGCCCATCATGCACATCTGACATATATGCCTGTTCTAGCTTGCACCTTTCCTCCGGCTGTCTCCTAAGTCATCAGCTCACTTACAAAGCAAGAGAGGATGATAAGGGTGAAATTGTGACACTCAAATTAAGTTTTCTGTAAATTGAAACTTCCACAGTATAGATATTTCAATATCTTACCTACAAAGATTCAATTGATAGCCAATGGGGAGGAATGGATTTTTTTGGAAATGCCACTTACCACTTCTCACAAGGATTGTCTGGGAAAGGTTAGGAGAATTGCCCGAGGTTAGGTGAAAAGGTTAGGTGAATTGACGGGCCTTTCATCAGTTAAAGAGAAAAAGTAGACAACTAGCTCAGATGTAAAAATGTACATGTCATTGCTATGTTAGGTGAGATGAAGTTCATCTGCTCCTACACTTTTCTGTTGAACCAGTGTAGATCAGGTGTCTAAAATTGTCTAAAGAAGCCAGAGTCTCATTGCATCACTGAGGATTATTTTGCCAGTGCGGGTATTATAGGAGACAGTTTTAATAATGCCTACTAAAGAGTAAGACAAAGCTTGGCATACAGACAGTGTCATATTCTGAAATCTGTCAGTTCCTGAAGAAGCGTGAGGAGATACCATAACCTGATAACCAATACTGACATCCCAAAATTTTAGAAGGTCATAAGAAGGAAGGAATGAAAACAGCTTCCTTACAGTTTTTTTTTCTCTCTCTAGGTGTTTTTTCTCTTATATATATGTCTTTATAAAATAAAGTTTTAACATTGTTTTTGAACCATGATTATAAAATAGTGAAGAAAAAAAGATATGACTTCGTAGCTATCAAAATTTTACAGGTAGATAATGTCTGTGATCACTTATATTCCAGAATATATATGTTTTTCAGTGGTGAAAAACAAATATATTATTACTTTATTCCATCAAGTAGGATACTAAATACAAAGTGGTTTAGATGAAGTATACTGTGATAGATTGAGCCTACCAGCTGAGTCAACAAAAAGCTCCTGATTAAGAGAATATATTTTAGAATTAAATCAGTACTCAATATCCAAACCTCTGTATCATAGTGCTAACATTTAAACCACTTGATCTCCTAGATTAAAAAATTCTGATATTATGCCTGGCTTACTTGAAAAAAATGACTAGAATTATTCTTATACAATAACATTTTTTCCATGAACAGAAGGTCCATATGGGAATTATTTGGGAATAATTACAGCAGAATTACTTCTGGTCTGTTTCTCTTCTGTAGACTAAATCTTTGTTTTAATACAATTCTACTGATTTCAGGAGAACTACTTTCAATTTTCCCTAAGTGAAAGACGAGACTCAAGCTCATGTTCTTCTCATCATTTTCATATGTTAAACCTACGGTGCAGTCTACAGTTACTAGTATTTGTTGTCTCTAGACATAGAGGTCCCATTCATCAAGCTATTATCATCCATTAGAGAGATTTTCAAAACATCTCTGCATCTAAGAACAAGACATGACTTTATCCCTTTATACCCCTTCATTTTTTTTTTCCTAAATATGAAATCCTCTCTGCGCAGACTATTCAAGCACTACATTTTTCAGTGTCAACTAGGAATATAAACCTGATAATTTCTCTTGTATCTATTTTAAAGGAAAATAGAACAAGGAATGGATGAATGTCATTTCAGAAAGATACATGTTTTTATGGGAGAAGAAGAAATCATATTTGCTTCAAGGAACTATTTTTTTTTTTTTTACATACACTAGTAGGACACAGACTGTCAGTCATTGCCTGCAGCCATCTTGAAGACCTCATTGAAATACCTGACATTACACCTATCAGGTGCCAAAATCTACCAGATTACATGATGGAGGGCTCAGAAGGTGAGGCATATAAGAAATGTATTTCCCTCTTAGATCAGCTAAATTAGAAGCAGTGGCTTAGACATCAGGGGACAATTGGATCAAATTTGAAATGCTGCAGTTGATTTAAACAGTCTAATATCTGTCCTTGAAAATCGTTACTTGAAAACTCCATATAGTATAGATAGGATCTTAAATATTTATAATTAATACTTATTTTTTTAAAAGTAAAGAACAGCAAAAGAGAAATTTTATCCCCAAGAGGCTTTTTTTCTTAGACAAATACCTAAAATGGCATGTAAGTGTCCGACATGCAAAGATATCTGCCACTTTTCCCATTGTCTCACAATGATGTTGATCTTACAACATCAGAACTAATCTGAGGATTTGCAACCTATATTCCAACAGCCTGTATCTACTTATCACTGTAAAACATATTGCCGTTCACATGAAAATTATGAAAAAAATCAGCATTCAGTGTTTAAACTCTATGTAAAACAAACTAATAAAGATCAGTGCTCCCTATTGATTTAAGTTAGTCTAACCCCTGTTTGTGTCAATTAAATGAGAGTAGAAACAAGCCCAATCAATAGCTACTAATCTTAAATATCTCTGCAAGAAGTACTGGTACTTTAAAACAAAACACTGACAAGATTTTGTTTGTGCAAGTGTGTGTGTGTGTGTGTGTGTGAGCGTGTGTTCACAAGCAACTGCTAGGACCTGAATCTAGGACTTTGACCTTTGTGTGTAAACCTCAGAGAAATATCTATAACATAGTTCAACAAGTTGCAGTTCTCATAATTACATAAATTCCAGGTAAAGATATAAAATAGAGTGTCTAAAAAAGAATGGTCACAACATTGTTAAAATCACTCTACAAGGACCAGCTAAATTGTTATATCTTTTAATTTTGGAGTACTTGAAATTGAGACATGAATATTGATTAAATATATTTTTAGCTTATTTCTTAGAGGAACAAAACATAAATAATTGCTTTGAATATTTAATTTTCTGTCTGGTGGACCTTTTAAAACTTTTGGATAATTTCTGTCCATCTATCAAACATGGTCCATTACTTATCTAGAAGTTTGAGTGAGTTGTTAGGTAGAGAATCTTACTAAAAATGAGATGCAGGGAGAGCAGAGCCTGTAACACACTGACAGCAACCAGGTGTCCCATCAGATATTGGACAGATGATCAATATATGAATAGGTTGAAATGAATCACAGTGCTGTCTCTTGCCTAGAGGTATTCCCATAGGAAAGAGCTATACTTACTGCAGCAGGAAGGAAGAAAATATTTGGGATATAGAATACAAATCCCTAACAAACTCGGTTGTTGTCTGTCCCACTTCTTAGGGAACAAACTGTTTTCCACATACTTATATTAACTTTCATTACAGAAACCAAACCCTAAAGCACAGGTGAAAGAGTAAACAGCTATTTTTGATCTTTTATATGTATATGCAAAGTGCACAAAATCCAGAGAGGAAAAGTATTTCTCATTCTATCAAAAAGTAGGTTCTGACTACATGGGAAATGGAACTTTGTTTTCACCCAGGGGCAACAGGAGTTGCCTGCACCTGTGCCTGCATCACCTGCTCAAGGCACTGTCAGGTGGCAATGTATTCAGCTCTACAGACACTTCTGATTTCTTCTTTTGTCTTGCAGCAGAGAGGATAGTTTAGCAAGCTTGGTGCAGCCATAGGAAAACAATGGTGACTACAGAATGAGAACAAATGACACCTTCTCCCCATTTTCATGGATGATTTTTTTTTGTGAGTTGGAAGAAGATTAGTTACTTCACTGTGATTTCATCTGGTTAGAATGTTATTAAGAAGTTTGTTTATTTATTAGGACAGACAGATAGTGTATGTTTGTACTTTCAAATCCTTTTAAATGAGACCTGAATTTGTGTAGCTCTATGAAAATTATTCTGTACCTGAAACTAATCATCCAAAATTAGAGACACTCAAAATAACCCAACACTTTGGTTTACAATTACTCATATATTCACAGTGAAGAACAGAAAATTGACCTCTGTTCTTATATCACCTATTTTAAAACTTTACTTATCTAATTGATGACATAAAGTATTATTGAAGCCTGATTATCATTTAATCACGTTGATTGCATAAAAAATATTCTGGCCTCAGCAACACAAGATAGTTTATGTTCTATACAATTTGCACAGGGCAGTAATTGCAGTTGTGTGCATATTCTGCAGTGAAGATGAGGCAAGAAAGTCTTGTGATGATTAAATATAAAACAGCGTACTTTGTAATTTCATGAAGGGTGTGGCAAATGCCTGAGGGCAAAAAAAATAGAGAAAACTGTGAAGATTTTACATTCTAACAAGTTAGAACAGTATAGAAATTATAGGCTAAAATACAGTTGCTACTCCCTGGATGGAATGCAGCCATGCCAACCTCCCACACACAAAGGAAGACTAAAAGGAGGGTGGAAGAGAATGGAGGCACCATGGCCAGACTCTGCTAAAATCCTTGCAAGAGGTGGTATCTTGCAAGTGATAAGCCACATGGCATCTGTCAAAGGGAGAAGAAAGGAGATTTCTTGCTGTTGAACCAGCAAAAGGGGCAAGATCAAATATGTACATCTCCATCCTAAAGGCTACCTCAGATGTAATACTGACAGTATCCACCTCCAGGCTTTGACCACTGAACATCATGTATGACCAGAGTCACATAAGCTCCACCTAAATGCAAACTTAGTATAAAAGTAAGCAAAAATGGGGAGTAGTTAGGGAAGGCTCCATTGTAACTGCTGGGATCAGTCGATGGGAACCTCTCTTCTACTCCACAGGCATGCCTTTCCTGGGGCACTGACAGACTAATCAAACACAAAAGGTTTGACAAAATCTTTCCTTTCATGTAGCAAATGACAAAGATAAATCATAAAGACAACTGGAGAAAAGTTGTTGTCATGGAAACATAACAGTTAAAAATTACTCATGCTCCTTCAAAACATCAAATTTCAATAATCAGGTTGAATTCCCTGCTCCTCATAGCAAACTATTTGGTGAAACAAGTGCTGGTATGAGTTTTTGACAGCACATCATCTTCAGTGGTTGAGCAAAGCCATATGTCTGCATTGCACTGTAGTACAAAGCAGAAGTTTCTTGAATTCCTTGGACAGCACAGTGGAGGAAAAACATCAAAATTTTCATATAAAACTCCAATTTTAGGCATACAGTTATTTTTGTCAGAAGTATTTAAATTCAGCTCCTTGTTTTCATACAGAGAAACAACTGTTTATAATAGTTTTCACTTTAATGTACCCAGCAGTGTAAATTTCTGCTAGTCACACTCTTCCCTAAAAGGCAGTTACTATACAAATTCTAGTTTTAATTTCCAAAAAAAAAAAAAAATCATCACCTGTGCCTCTTGATATGCCAGTACTTAGTTGTTTTATAAGGAAATAGCACTGTTACTAATTGACTTCTGCTTAGGTCAGCTGTTTCATCTGCACTCAGCACTCTCTAAAGTTCGCTCAAATGAATGGTGACTCCTCTATGAAATCAGCCAGAGAAGCATGACTGCAGATTTTCCATGAAATCTGTTATGAATGGCTGCTGTAGCAAAATGGTGAATACCAGACAAGGCATTCAAGATCTGGTAAGGGACAGAGATATAACACATGGGCTCAGTGAAGTCTATCTCCAGAATCTATCTGTAGGATTGAACTTTAACTTGAACTGGAAATCTATTAACTTTAAAATAAAAGATAAACATTTAATTGTCTCCTCTCCCACATACAAGAGAGTGGCCATGGTCTAAATGGAGAAAAGGAGAGAGTTCTAACACTACAGATTTGGCAGAACTAGTAAGGAATTATACATTACTTTTAGAGGTGGGAAGAAGGAATCAGAATTGCACTAGTAGGTAATTTCTGCTTCAGTACCACTGGGTTTCCAAAGGCAGAAATATCTCCAGGACATAAACATTTTATGATAATTCACAAAGAAAACACCAGCCTACTGAAGTAAAGACATACTAAATCCCCTTCAGTCTGTTCTGTACATTGATTCTTAAAATGACTTCTGCCTTCAGAGACAAGGACATCATGGTTGTCTTTTTTTTTTTTTTTTTTCTTTTGGCCAAAATCTATGCCACGCAGGAGTATTTTATTTTATGACATATGAAGAAAAGATTGTGTCTAGTATCAGCTGTATTTAAAATTTGGAAAACAGGTTTCAAGTGTACTCCAAAACTTTCCATTTGCAGTAGATCTCCATGCAAAGCTCCTAAGTGTAGAAAGCAATATTTCTCATAATTTCCTTTGCCTAAGGCTATTGGCATTAACAGCACTATGATACTGTAATCTAACAATAGGAAAAGAAATGGTAATATCCAAATGCCTAAGAGGATCTGCAACTAATCATTGTCTTCGGAAAAGACAGAAAACAACTGCTGCAGTTAAGTGTGAATGACACTAGAACAATACTTCTCTTTCCAAACCAAGTCCATGTATTGTCAAAATTACAAGTGATAATAATAAAAATCCATGAACAAGCTGCTTAGTAATTCTCATCCAAATATGTAACCACATAAAACTAGATCAGAAAAAATATCACCAGGCTTCCTTAGAATTTTTCTTTTTCTTGAAATGCACATGCAACTCAATCAACTCAAGTAATATGTACATAATTTTATTAAGAGAAAGTAGACTCTGCAATAGTTTTGTCAGAGCTTTTATTCTGGGAAGGAAGGATCATTTTTGCTAGCTTGGCTGCTAAACATTTAAATGTAGAGTTCCTGAAATGTACCTTATCTTTATGAAGAAATAAAATACCAGTAGAGCAATATAAAAAATGTACTAAACAGCATGAGGTTAAAATTACTGTCAAAGTATCTTTTTTTTTTTTTTGAAAACCCTTGATTTTTCTACATAGCCTTCTAGATTAACTCTTTAGAAACTGAACAGTAGGAATTATTGATCTTGGGATTTATCATCCATATTTAGAAAGACTGACAGGTTGAAGCAATTTCTTTCTTGCAGAAGAAAGTTAATTTGATTAGATGCTTAGCTGGGTAAGCTATCAGCAGAAATTTTGACCTGCAATATAATTTAAGAGCACTTAAAAAAAGATGGATGTTACCTAATCCTGCTTCATGAGTAAAACGTACGTTGATATACAGGACATTAAGCTAATATTTGCACTAGGAAACACTTGGCAGTTCTCTGGGGACAAATGGTTAAACCATTGTGATCAGTGCAGTAAGCATGTGTGGGCCTTGGAAAAATAAATGAAAAGTTAAATTTTAAGACAAACCAAATATTATTCCATCCTTTAAGAATTTTGATGCCAAAAAAAGACTGTCTTGGTACATAATAGACAGCAACTCACCAAAACCTTCTTTGTTATCAAAGCTTAAATATAAATAAACTAACCAGAGATTGGTCCAGGCTTACTATTGGCCAACTAATTCAGAACCTTAAAGCAGCGCTTGATATTGCATCCATCTTTCTGAAGTAGTAATAAATTTGGCTCATTCAGTTAATTCAGTGATAAGGTATCACTATGAAAACTATTAAGAAAGAATGTTTTGGGAAGAGAAAGCATCAAGAAGCTCAATTCATGTTCTAAGTATCATTTTTATGCTTTTATATTGCTGTATTTCTACAGATAGTAACCAAAATGGCTACATATGTACTTTCCATTGCAACCAAATGGTTTTGAAATAAACCTGCCGTATGTATATTTATAAACACCAGTGATTTAGTGTCATTTCACTCAAATCCTCCCCAAGGGATCTATTATCAACAAGAACCTCAGTCACCCCATCTTCAGGGGCAGGTTGTAACAAGAATATCCTCTGTTACAAGGCTTTTTGAAAAAATACCATTCTTACTCCTCTTTACTGGAAACTTTACCATTGCTGTACTTTCTTGTGGCAATGATGATAAACAAAATTTACTGCCTGTTTAAATTGTACTTTACCAGGCTAATACAGCAGCAATGATAACAGCTTAGAAATTGGATTGCATGTGATTCTGAAAGTGGGACATATGAGCGAAAGCTTCTGCTTCTCATATGTTTGCAAAACAAGCTCCAGGGCCCAAATATAGAAAAGTAAGGTACAAAGGTCTGAACATATGTGCTCTGGGAATGTTTAGAAAAAGGATATGCCACATCAATGAACTGCAAGATGGTTTCCCCCAAGAGAAAGTAGACAAGCTCACACAACTCTGTAATTTATTTCTCTTGTCTGCCAGCAGGATATCTATCATATTTCTTTAACTTTATTTTCACCAAACTATTTTATTCTCTTTTTCTTCAGAATGGAGTTTCAGAAAAGCAAAAAAAAAAAAAAAAATTATGAGATGCCTGAAAGGAAACAACCCATTTTTTTCAGGGAAAAAATTATCAAGGAATTAGGGGAAGTTACTCCACTAAAACAAAACAAAAAAGGACATACATTTTAAATGACATCTAAAAATCTAGCCTAATCCAAAAGAGACCACGAGCAATCTGTTTCCAGAAACTTTATTGTGTTCTGTGAAAATCCTTCTGTAAATAAACCTGTCTAAATTATTTAGATCAGCTTGAAAGATTAAAGTTCTGTTTTCATGGGATCTCATATAAAGCTTTTACCAGTAAGTGAGCACTTCTGGGACAACATTTCAGTAATTCTCCACATAAAACGCTTTAGTACTAAACACATAATCTTCCTGACAAACATATCCTCTATTTGCCTTCTCCATCCATTCTTCTTAGAATAAAAAAAAAAAAAAACCCCACAAAACAAAAACTTTAAGGAAGTCCTTAAGTCCTCATCTCATGAGATTTTAGTTGCTATTATTCATCTTTCCTTAAGGTTTTTTATTTTTAATATTAGTTCATTTCTAGCAAAGATGAAAGACATGCAAATTGTCAGAGTTGCATAGAACTGTTTAGAAGGTATAACAAAATGCATAAGAAACCCGTATAAACTAAGTATCTCAAAATATAAGAAAAACTGGAGAAATCCTGAATTGCTGAATCTATTTTTCCCCCAAGTCTTATTGAGGCCAAGTTATCACTGGGTTATGTTGAACTATGCACTAGAATCAGAACAAGATGACCTAATTTTATGTTATATTGAAAAATGTGTGATTTCAGAAAACATCATTTAATTCCTTACAACTTCAGCTTCCACCTTTGAATAATAGGGACAATGTTTTTTACGTTATCAAAAGATTCTTCAGAGAAGTGGAATATATATTATTTCCACTACCTCATCTTGGAAAAGAAAAGCCACAAAGAATTCCTTGATTAAATATGTGCTGCATTTTGCTTCACACTGGCAATTGAATAAAACACTACTATTGCCCTTTCCTGCTTCTTCATCTCCTTCTTCCCCTCAAGGATCAGTCAGATGTCAGAGAAAATCACACATCTTTGAAAGGAGAGGAAAATGTCTAATGGGAGAGATGTCTAATGTCTAATGCATGAGAACAGAGGGTTGCTAAAGTAACACAGCAGTAGAAACGGAGGTATCACAAAGAAAATGAGTTATTGAATCATTTTGGTTCAAAAATCTAGTATGAAAAACTTGCTAATGGATAAAAATGCTGACTCCATCAAGTCAAAATGCTGAACATGATGCTAAACTAGATTCTGGTTGTATCCATGTTATAATTTGGTTATTCACCTCTAAAATTTAATATCCAAAAAGAAGTACAAAACAAGTAAAAAAATGTTGCCCCTCTCTTTCAGAGAGGTGGTTTTATGATGGCATTCAGGTTTCATGTTCCCAAATCAAGTGCTGTCTTAGAATCACTTCTGTATTCAGTGCTCACCTGTCTGGTTATTTTTTAGAGTACAATATTTCTAAAACACCACAGTAGATTACTTTATATAAAAACCTGCATTCTTATTCTCCTCTTCTAACTTGTCTGTGAGAATGACTGTACCAATCAAGATTGATCATTGTCAAGAAAATACTGTTCAGCAGAGAATTTTGAAATTCCTAGCTGAATTCTGCTTTAAGACCTTCTGGATCCAGGATCCTCAGAGGAGCCTTGGGAACACTCTGAGAATCTGCTGCCAGATAAGGAGAAGGTAAGGCCATGTGTGTGAGCATGAGAAAGCTCTAGCAGCTTCTAACAAGCTGAACAAGCTGTCTGTGACCCAAGCATACCCACTCCCAATTGAGAGTGTCAAACACCCTTTAAGTGTGGCTGTGAGGGGCCAGGGCTGAAGCACAGCTCCCAGACTGTAGCTAATGGATGCAGGAGCACAAAGAGGGGGGTCTCATCTCAGTTCAGACCACCCTACATGCTTTCAGGTACAGGCATGTGCCACAGCGCAGGTTCCCCCAGATGGTGGAGCAGCTGCCTCTACCAGGGCAGAGGCTGCAACCCCAACAGAGCTTCAGCCTGTGGGTGCAGCCCTGTGAATCCCAGGCTACAGGGAATCCTTGGGGCCTCTCCCTGGGGCTGAGAGGTGGTCCCCTCTCTTCCACAGGTGTGCTGCTCTTGAGGAGCTGTGTCACCAGTGGAGGAGTTACACAGGAAGTGAACAGGCAGTGCAATGTCAGAGTGGATTAGAGAGTGATCTACAGAAGCAACCAGGACAGGAAAGAAAACCTGTATTGCAAAACAGATGGTAATGAATATCTGATCCATATCAAAATTCCCTGAAACCCTGAAAAATTTCTATTCCTGATCAGATCAACCTTGGTCACATATCTTTTGAACTCCTTCTGAAAGGAATACGATTTACAAGCTTCAAAACCATTCTGCAATGTAAGGACTGTAAATGTCCTGATCTACTTTTATCTACACTATTTACATCTTCTATATCTTTTTATTTTCATAGTTTCAATGCTGCTTTCAGGGTTTCTTCTTTCTCAAGTCTCTTTAAAGATTACTCACATTAGAGGTGGGAAAAAGTCAATTATTTGTAAGGAAACACCTAGAAAGTTATGACAAGATACAAAGAAAGCCTTGGTTCTAGTTTTCAGGGAAGTAGCACTTATAAAATGCAGTTTAGGAAAGCCCTATTAGAGATGTGTAGTAATTAATTTAGCCCAACTTTAAACAAATGCAGTTTTAAAAATTTACTTCTGTATCCGACCAGTATATCTGATAGGGATGGTAGAGAATAGTCATACTATAATGAGATGGCTACTCAGACTGGAAAATTTATATGACATGCCAAAGCAACTTTCCGTATGGTTCATACACATTTTGCAGGAAACATTTATCATGGAAGATCCTGTTAGCAGCTCAAGAAGTAGCCAGGTAGGTGCTGCTTGCCTGTGGCTTAGAAGCTGACATATATGATGAGGACTAAAATAATAAGAAATATTCTGACTGTCTAAACATTTTCCTGATATTTGAAATAATAGCTGTGCGGGAGAAAAAAACTTATACATACCTGCATACAGGCATATACAACAGAAAGAAAATTTAGAGATCATGCTGCTCTAAAGAGGTTTAATTTTTCCAATTGATTAGAAAAGGTTCTTAAGAAGTCTATTGTTATTACATATTGGAAATATTTATCTATGCTTAATTTAGCTTGTTTGAGATTTTTTCCATTAAAAAATGTATTTTCTCAATATAAAGACTTTGGTGTTAGTCAAGTTTCTTATACACTTGCATTCTATGCAAAGATTATCAAATTTGATTTGAAAAAACTTCTTGATTAATGTGTCCACCTTTTTCTTTCGATTACCAAAACATCTCCTCAAAAACATTATTTAAATTAATCTTTTTCACCTACATAAAAATACCCTATTTTATAACTATTAGTCAGATGCTTCAATATCATAGATTTATTGTATATATTACACATAGTATAGCCTGTTCTGTCCTGTAAAAATTAAACGTTAGCCATTTCATTCTTTCACATGGCAGCATGGTTAGATGGCTGTTGAAGAGATACAGAGTTACAGAGGGGTGGAAGGAACAGAAGTGATGCAGTTCCGTAAGCCAATTGCAATTGGAAACCCATGTTCTGTGTTGGCTGTATCAAAACACAGGACAAGAGGTTTCTGGCATGGCCCTGGAGCCATTCAATACCAGATAGCAGCACTTTAGATAGCAACCAGAATGGAAAATAAAAAATTCTAAATTAAAAAAAAAAAAAAAAATTCTGACAAATTTCTGAAATATTTTGTCTTTGTAAATCTATCTATGCCTTAGATAGATGTCTAGTTGTGCCTGCCAATTGTACCTAGAGGAGCACTAGCTTTTCTGTGTATACCAAACTAATGTTTCCCCTTTGAACAGCTGATAAAAAAAAACTCTACTGGGCTTTAATAAAATGTCATAACAAAAGTGGACGGAGCACTTTTGTCTGACTGCTGTCTGCTTTCAGCCTCATTTCTGCTTGTGCAAGATGGT
Organism: Vidua macroura; assembly: GCF_024509145.1. Classification (NCBI taxonomy): domain Eukaryota; kingdom Metazoa; phylum Chordata; class Aves; order Passeriformes; family Viduidae; genus Vidua; species Vidua macroura. The sequence continues at coordinate 57,142,809 of NC_071575.1, forward strand.
TGCAAAATGCCTGCAAAACTGTATCAAGGTTTTCTTAATTGCCACTCTTCATGCTGTAAATGATACATTCAACTGTGGGTATTCAAAATATTTTCACACAAAAAAGCTTTTAAGTTTGGTTGCTTTTCTTTATCTATATATTTCATACTACACCAATAACACCTTGAAATACTGTCGAGAAAGGTCGATTCCATGTTCTTCTTTGCTGTTCCCAGCTGCTGAAGTATCTGCAATGCACAAGGCCACAAATTAGGAGGAATAGGCTCTGGAATAGTCTGAGGCAGATGGCAGGTAGTTTTTATATGTCTCCATTCCCTTATTCTCAACACTGTTCCCCCAGTCATCTTAAGTGGAGCAGTACTTTTCTTAGCTTTTCTATCTGAATATGCACTTAGCAGATTTACAATACCTCAGCATCTTTTCCTCCTGCTGGTCTACACTCATGTTGTCTGTGTCAAAAAGGCAGTATTAGCAAAACTCCAATTTCATCAAAAGACTGATTTCATCCTCTGAAACATTTTGAGAAATTATATGAATCTGATTGATTACCTTGTAATTTCATAACATTCATTGTTATTGCCATGTTCAATGATAATTTGTAAAGAACTTATTTTCTGCTTTCTGTACTGTCTCCTCACCAATCCTTTGGGCCAGGTTTTGTTGGTTGGTTGGTTGGTTTGGGGTTTTTTTTAATCATGAAAGGTTCTTTCCTTATCATCATACATACTCAATGTTATGATGAGAATTCAGGAAGCTTATTTCCATAATCTTTTGATATGTAAAGTGTTTTTATTTCTGCTGAAGGGAAAAGGATATCTTTTAAAACTTATAATTATATTCAAATAAAAATTTGTATGAGGGAGTTTAAATATTTGGATAATTTAAAATACATATCTACAGTAATATATATTATCATAATATTTAAAGTAATTTCTCTTTTAAACTTAATCAGGAATGTTTTCCAAAATTTTTAATCTGAAGACATGCCCCTTCAATTTTGATGTATTTGTATAATCACTGAGGAACTGATTGAAACGAAGATAAAGTGTTTTTAAAAGCATCTGTTGTTACACCTGTTTATCCTATTTCTTTGAACAAAGAAATAAGTCAGTTATCAAGATTAATAAAATTTCTCACTTAGAGATGTGCTAGACAGATTACTGATATCAGATGTCAGCAAAATCTGAAAAATCCAGCAAACAGACACTATGTTCACTACAGAGGGTGACATTCTATGGCCTATTTAACATGAGAAGACACTGTAGTAATCCCTCTCATATCCAAATACTGATAAGGAGAGTGTTTTCCAAAGGAGCAAAGAGAAAAAATACAAAATACCACACTTAATAAATGATCTCTACAAAATATGTTTGAGTCAACCTTTCCTCTTCCACTCTCTTGCTACTTCTTCTGTAGCTGCAGTCTGAAATGATTAAGCCAGACCCTTAGTCTCTGATTTACTTGCTGTTCCAAATATATCATGATATAATAACACATTCCTCTTGTAAGACACTAGTGGTGTACACAGCAGGCCTGAAGGAGCCTCTGCTATCATGAAGTTTTAATTACTGTTGAAAATAGAGACCACTGAGACCTACTGCAGATAACTTAATGGCTCAAACTAGCAAACATGTTCTGATCAACAGATAAATATGGATACAGTGGGAGGAATATGTAGCTGTTTAATGACAGATAATCTTGTATGAGATGGAAAAGTTAAGATTCCAAAAATCTAGAGCATAACTGCACTTCTAATTCACACAACTGATTTAGGAGCCTACTGGATGAACCTTGACCTTTCAGATCTTCAGAATATTGAATGAAATTCAATGGAGAGCTTGATATTTTCTCTTGGAGAACATTTCAGTTATTAGGAGGTATCCAATAACAAAATATATTCAAAGATCTAGTTGCATGTTAAACAGACCATACCCATATGCTAATGAAAAGAGATGCATTCTGCAAAACTACTTGAAATTGGAATATTCTTGCATTAGTACTGCCATTATCAAAGAATCAACTAGGCTGGAAAAGAGCTTTGAGATCATCAAGTCCAACCTATGATCTAATACCAGCTTGTCAACTAGACCATGGCACTAAGTGCCACATCCAGTCCTTTCTTAAACACCTCCAGGGAGAATGACTCTATCACATCCCTGGCAGCCCATTCTGTGAAGAACTTCTTCCTGATGTCCAAAATTATATACACAGAGAAGAGTAGTCATACACACTAAAATTTCTTAGCCTCACTGTTAACTTACGTTTTTTGGCTTGTTTTTAGTGTGAAAGTTTTCACTTCCAGACTTTGGAAACAGGGCCTCCATGGAAAGACCTGTAGGAACTGCACAGCGCAGAGTAAAAGAATAATAGGCTTAACTGAAAAGAAATCAGTCTACAAAACAATTATATGCATATTAAACTGTACCTTGTGAGGATCATCAGAGGATTGACCAACTTGAAGCACTAAAGTGAATCCTCTGCAAAGAAAATTGGGACAATACTAATACTATCTCTTTTTACTCTCATTTTAAAGAATGATTCATGCATTTTGTTAAGACACAAAGATGTTTTTGCTGTCTTCCTGAACGATCTATTAATCAGATTAATATTCTAGTGCTTGAGTACTTCAGTACAGTACAAACATTTTATTTTCTATACATTTTCAGAATAAACTGTACAATTAGTCACAAATTCCTTGTATATGCCCTGCTCTCTGCCTCCTTTTGCAAAACGTATTTAATTATTGTCATGCACATTCATGGTAGGTATTTTTCAGGCATTCAAAGAATATTTTTCAAGTGATTAGTCTTCTTCTAATGAAAGGTCATGGCCAAGGAGCTCTCATTATATAAAAGAAACTAACAGAATGTCAAATGAAGAAGACAGATGAAATATTCTGTGTCATATACCATGTACTCTGAAAAGGAGTAGGTAGGATGGTTGGGTAGACAAACAATTAAAAAATGTTTTCCAAGCTATCAGTAAAACAGCTAAGAATGCAGACTGTCAACACTTTCTTCACCATAGATTTTTTAATTTCCTTCAGTAAAACATTTATCTGAGACTTAACTGTATCTTCTTTAGCTGTCTAAAAGACATTTATCTGACATTAGTCATCTTGGTTCAATCGGGGGCCACCATCATCAACAAACCATTCTGTCATAAGATATATGCACAAAATAACAGGATGGATCAGAGCTGGTTCTGCCTCTTTTTGATTGACTCTGGAGAAATTTTAGGGAAATGGCTTAAATTAGACAGTTAAATGTTTTGATGTCTACAATTTGTCCAGATCCAAAAGTAGTTACAGTTTTGTTCTTTGGTTGTTTTCAGAATAGGAAACTGTGAGGCCTTCCAGAACGGAAACCAAAAGAGCAAATATAGGAAAGCCACCTGAGCCATACAGAATAACACTACAGACTAACAGTATAAACACTGGATGCTAACAGTAACTATGAACACTGTACACCAACTGAAAGTCCAAGGAGTGAATGACTGCATAAACAATTAGATAAGGAACTTAAAAGGGAGGAACTTCAAGTCCAGTTCCTCTTTCAAGGCATAGGAAGGAACTGAATGTTTGTGTCTCCAAGAGCCCTTAAGAGATGGGACACCACTACAGCTTTCTCTCAAAAGCCTGTAATTTTAGGTGCTGCGTAATTCTGTGGCTCACTACCATAAGCATATGTTACCTTTTAAAAAGAGAAAAAAGTGCAAATACATCCCATGTATTGCACTTACACTTAATTTGACAGGTACAAGCCCGCTACTTCCAATTTAGAAGTTACCATGCAGAAAGTGTGGACCCTGATCCTTGGAAACCATCAGATAAATTTGAAGGTGAAGATCTTTGTCTTCAAGTTACCAAAAAACAGTAAAAACCCAACAAATTAAACAAACTGAAGGAAGGCTACCACATATTTTTATATGACATGCTGACATTTGTTTCCATCTTTAAGAATGAGCTAATGAAAAAGTCATCTTCAGACAGAACAGGACTATGGTATTATCACAGTCCAGACCTTATCAGAAAGATTAAAACTGAATCTCAAAATGAGCATAAAAACAATAGTATTAGCCACTTCTACAATATAACGTGATTTTTCTTTATGTTATGACCACACCAAGTGAGTTCTCTAAAATTCCAAAACTGTACCTGTAGTGATTGTAACCAGAAGATCACTGTAAATTGAGGAGTTAGTGATCCACACAACAGTTAACCTGAGCAGGGGATGCTGCATGTGTTGCTCTTTGCTAGACTTATGTCATATCAGACCCATCACATCACACATGTGCTATTACAGCTGTGCTGTGCTGTGCTGTGTGATCCCCTGGCTGCAGGAGAACCATAGCCTACCCACAGTAACACAGGAGCCTGTGAGCAGCTACTCAGTATGGGGATTGTATTTAGGCAAAAAGGCAGGAAGAAGTTCTCATGTGAACATCACTTTTTTTTTTTTTTTTTTTTTGACAGTGGAATTTATTAATAGAATAGTTTTCTTTTAAGAAAATCCTGTAAAATCTCAAAAGACCTTCTCCTTTATAGTCTTAGCTCAAATAAATGGCATTTTTAAGTGGTGTTCTACAGTGTGAGTGCCCTCCTTATTATGATGGTAATGAACCAACACTTGCAGCTGCAACACAGTAACCAAGATACCTGATGCTCCAGCTGAAATTGCAGTCTTTAGAAATAAAAATGTTTCTACTAATATTTCTGGTGTTAATAATACTTTATCCAGACCACAGTATTGTTAACTTACCATTTTTTTAATGTTTTTTTATATACAAAAAACTTTAATAATGTCACCATTTCTTACTCACATGACCGCAAAGTGCAACCTTCACCTCCTTTTTACGCACATTTAACAGAAGCACCTTCCTACAAGAATGACTGGCTCTCTCTCATCCAAGTCACTACAAGTTTGTTATGGACCCTCATTTAAAGTGATGTCCAGATCAGACTGAAAAGATCTCAGTGCAGTGGATAAGTGCGGCTTTTACTTATTACGACCTCAAGCAGCCGAAAAACCCTGGCTAGCGCTGCTTTTGTGAGACCATAACCGCCACGTGAGCGGGCACTCCAGGGTTATGGTGTTTGCCTCCCTGCTAGTGCTGAGCGCTCCGGCATGGGTAACGCAGCTTTGGTAGCTTCATGCTGAGAGGAAGCGAAGGGACTTTGCTTGCGGGCCTGAGAGCGTTTATTCCATGCATGGTCGCAGTGATGGTCGGAGCGACCGCTCCCAGCGCAATGCAAGGCAAAATGGAGACAGGACAAAGAAAGCATTAGGTTAAGTAGGGGGTGGGTGGACAGGGTGGAAACCCTCCTTACCCAATAGGGACAGACAACAGGGGAGTGACATAGAACATAACAACCTATGAAAACATAACAGAGGTGGGTACAGCGTTCTGGGACAAAGAGCATTGCAAAGGTGGGTTGATTTATACAGAACTTTCAAGAATAAGCAGGGAGTGGTTACAAGATTGACATGTCTGAGTGACAAGAGCTCCTGTGGTAAGCAACTTAGAGCAAACCATTGTGAGGGAAAATAGGGGTACAGAGAACCAACCTAACTAACATTTAATAAAATCCCTGACTGAACCAACCCAACATACAACAGATAAGTAATTCCAAACATAGCTATTCAATTAGATAATAAAATACATACATCATTAAGTGCCTTTTCTGAAGGAGTTCATAAATCCTGGCAGCTGAAAAGACTTTCCTATTTAGGAGGAGCAACAGTGTAAGAGAATTAAGAAAGTTTAAATGTAAAAGTTCTAAAGTCAAATTTAATTCTTACATCTCTATAAATTCTAATGAAGCCACAGACTACAGAGAAATACTCCAGATGTCGAGTAAACAAAGATCAGGCACTAAGACATAAAACTCTCATAATAATTCCAGCAACTTCTATCTCCTCTAAAACATGCAATTACTTAGGTGTTGTGAAAAGTCTTGGGTACTTTTTTGTTCCCAAAGATGACACTACCACTGATTGTTTTAAATATTTTTGTTTTTACTTGCTGTATAAACAGGCATAGCTAGTAATTATTTTTCTTTATCTTAGATGCTTGAAGATATATGCTCCTGACTTAAGGGAAACATACAGTCTATGAAAAGCCTCTCTCCTCATCTGCATGGTAATTAAGCAGTACTCAAGGTGCTATCAGACAGCGTACAAGAACAGGGCTACAAGGCAACTAGGGAACAACTACAAGAGTCTGGAGTGGTGGAATGGAAAGTTAATGCAAAGATTTTTCGTGAAAACTTTTCCATCCAGTTCAAATTGCTTTTACAGGCTGTGATTCTGAATTCTTAGTTTCTTTTCATCGAAAAGATGTTTTATAAAAGATGGACAGTCAAAATACAGAAGTATCAATCAATGAAGGAAGAAAACCTTGCAGAATATAAAAAACACTAAAACGCCTTGAGTGCTCACTGTCAGACAAACCACAGTTCCAGTGAACAGATCTCTGTTAATTTTCTAAATGGCACATTCAAGAAAGAAAAGCCAAATAAAAAGAATCATCAGTTCAGCATTTAAGAAGAACACATTTGATAGTATATTTTTAAATGAAATCTCCTCCTCCAATAAAAGTGCCATGTTGCAATCTAGTTAAGTCTATTCACAGTACTCCACATTGATCATCTCATTCTTTCCCTGCAGAAAAACTCCAGAGGACACATAATGACAGTGTAATCAACATTTCAATGAATTCACCAGACATTGTCCAATCAGGACCAGGAAAGCTGTAACAATAAGCAGCACAGAAACTGTCTTCACTATCCTGTATGGATGAGTTTCCTGAAAGTGACTATCTGAAAGTTGTAAATGAAATTAATTAATAGAGAGATAATGGAAATAAACAGCACTACAGGCTTATTCAGACTGATGCTGAGTCTCATCATCTTCCATATCATTCATCATAAGGTGAAGGCCCTTAGCAGGATTGGTATGCAGGATGATTATTCACTTATACATTTCATCCACATCCTGGTATTTGTTCTATCTTATCCTATAAGAGAATCTACAACACACCTACTTTTCATTCTGAATATGAAATGGGGTTTTTTTTGAAAATTAATTTGTTCAAAACCATAAAGTTACAGATTTTGTGGCCTTATTTTAAGATGAAAAATGAATATACGTCAAAACTACGGATATAATTCACCCACCAAGATCCCAGTAACTAAACTCTCCCCACGCAAATAAAAATCCTAAAAAAGAGGATTGCATTTTGAATCCAAACCTTGAAAGCCCAGAGGATCTATCTGATTGCACCAAGAAATGGATGCCAATCTTACATTCGGGATCTTTAGTCTTTATCACCACTCACTGAAATATACAGATCTACTAGTTCCATTTAGAGAGCTGCTAACTGTATTGCCTCAGAGGAATAAGTTCTGGAAAGTCAAGTTTCAAGCTCTGTAAGACTCATAAATCAGTATCAACTCCTTATACTATACCCTGACATAAATGGGAAAAGCCCCTACACTGCCATTTCTCTTTCTTACATTACAAGTCTGTATAAAGAAAATACACCACTTTAGCAATATGCATGGCATACTGTGACTGCCATTCTTCATACTAACATTATTCCCCTCTGGTCCTCTCAGAATTTATTTTCTTATCTGTAGTCTTACAGCTGAATTGTAAATTTGCTGAATGGAAGTATCTCTATTTGCCAATTGTTTGGTACCTAAAATGAAATCAAGTTCCTTTGACTGTTCCAAGCCCACAACATATTTGCACAAGGCAGGGTTTTAAATATTTACATTAATTGACATATTTGTCACTCAATAACATGAAAAATAGATGAAAATTCTTTTGTTTCATTATAAAGAGAACTAAAGTTTAGGTTTATGTGATGACACAACACAAAGGCAACAGACATTTCTAGTGTTTAGGACAGAAAATGCTTCTTTCATGTAGTATTCATTAGGGATACAAGAGTCAGTTATCACATCCCATGCAAAATATCCATAGATTATCCAGAGAGAAATCTTGTCATAGGCAATAGCAATTCACAGTTTAAACTTTGGAAGTCTAATCTTCTTGAGCCTTCAACAATTTTACATGAATGCATAAAATTTAGCAAAAGCAAGTGCTGGATTCTCCACCTGGTATTGGAAAATCCTGGTTATACAAAGAAATTGGGGAGTGAGAGGCCAGAGAGCAGCCTCACAGAAAATGACCTGGAAGTCCTGGTCAATGGCAAACTGAATATGAGTCAGCTGTGCCCTGGAGCCTGGGGCGCCATCAGGCACAGCATCACCAGCTGGGCAAGGGAGGGGATTGTCCCACTCTGCTCTGCTGGGGTGGCCTCACCTCAAGTGCTGGGGGCAGTTTTAGACGCCTCAAAGGATATAAAGCTCTTGTAGAGCATCCAAAGGAAGTCTAGAAGATGCTGAAGGTCTGGAGAGGAAGCCATATGAGGACTGGCTGAGGTCACTTGGTTCGTTGGGCCTGGAGAAGAGGAGACTGAGGAAGACCTCATTGCAGCTACTACAACTTTCCCAGAAGGGTAAGTGAAGGGGCAAGTGCTGATCACTGCTCTCTGTTGACCAGTGATAGGACAGGAGGAAATGGAATAAAGCTTCATCTGAGGAAATTCAGGTTGGACACTAGGAAAAAGTTCTCCACTGAGGAAGTGGCCAATCACTGGAAGAGTCTCCCTGGGAAAGTGGTTGTGGCACCAAGCCTGTCAGAGTTCAAGAAGTGTCTGGAAAATACTCATGGCCATATGATTTAATTTTAGAGTGCTGCAGGGATCAAAGAGTTGGACTCGGTGATCCTTATGGGTCCCTTCCAACTTGATACTCTATGATGCTATTATTCTGTGATTCCATTTTGACAGATTTTTTTCCTTTACACAGCTTCATGATTTTTCTCCAGAAGATGTAAAGCCAGTATCTGTAATGCTATTGAACTAGGAGAACTATTACATGCTTAAAAGCCATACAGAAAACATCGTAAATAACAAGATATATATTATCTTTGTGTAATCTACTGGTTTTATTAAATTCTTCTTAGACACTGAGAAAGAAGAGACTAAACTAGCCAAAGAAGATTAACACCATAAAAAAGAACAAGAAAGATTAATTTAAACATGCTCAGAGAAAAAATATTTTGTTTCAGAAGATGATATTGCTCTATAGTTTGGCAAGCTGGTAGCTTGAATCACTGCAAAATAAGTAATTGCCTTCTTGGCTTTGAGTGCTACATCTGTTTAATTGACTATCCTCTGTCCTTTGTCATTTCAAAAATTCTAAACACACAATTAAATAGTTTCTAGCAGACAGCCAAGCTTATCTATTCCTTGGAAGATATCAGGTAGCTTTATGTGTTTTTAAATCTTACGCAGACAAAAAAATGGCAATGTGTTTGGTAAGACAGCTGTGCAGCAAATAATAGGTACTTTCCATCAGTGAATAGACAGCCTCATAGTTAAGGAAAACTCTGTTGTACATCAACTAGTTCAGCTGGGATCGGATACCCCTTTTCCTTGCTTCATTACTGTTGCCCATGTGCTGAGGTACTTCTACCTAAAATGTTAGAAAAAATCACTGAACCATATAGCTTGCATGAAGTGCACACACTACAGCAGTGACTGTTTGTTGAAGTTATAAATATAAGATATGCAAGAGCATCCGTGCTGGCCTATACATGCTGGGTTCTTATAACATTTATGCCTAATATTGATTTAATGCACAATATTTGTGATTCTCATATAGTGATGGATGCATAAATTAGCTCAGAACAGCAGCTAAAAATATTTTTGACACTAACAGTACCCTTAATTGAGTTTGGCCTCATAAATATTGATATCATTTTCTTATCAAGAATAGTTTATATGGAACAAGTTTATTGTGGTATTAGTTATTTTCTCTATTTCAATGTTTGTCCTAGTTGATCTCTTTCTGTTAACTAGATATGATAAAAAAGTCCTTGGTCCTATGCAGAGATTTTCTCGACACTCAGAAAATGTTTTACAAAGAAGGTTTAGCATTGTGATCTCCATTAATACCAACAGAGAAACATATACACAGATAAATCAAGTGCCTTTTAAAGCATGCTCTACACACAGCTCAGAGAGCTAAGCTAACAGGACTCAAGTCTCAGTCCTGTGCAATATTAAGACAGCTAGGTTCTCTCCCCTACAGACAGAAAAAGCCCAAATCAGGTGGCTAATTACAAGTAACTGCAGACAACCAGTAATCCTTGAATAATCCAGTTTCAAGCACCCTGAATTATTAGATTCATAGATTCCTTGTAAGCCTCTGAAGTAATTAAAGCCTGACTGAGAAGCTAAGCAATCTTCAGCTGAAATCCTATGAATAGATTAGTTTGAGAACATAATGTATGATGACTATTAATGGACTGTTTTGCTGTTTGAGCAGCAAGTGTCATTCAGCAAAACCTTACCCAAACTGTACATGTAATAGATTCACATCATCTTTACAAAGCTAAAGCTAATGTTAGAAGAATGTCAAAAAATGTGATTTAATCTCTTACTATATCAATGACAACATGAAATGCAATAATTGACAGAACACAGCCAGATACTTCAAGGCTCCAAGGGATGAAGATCTGTGAGTCTTTCCATAAATTCAGAAATTGAGCAATTTCTGATGAGGGCAGTCTTGTAACAGGAATATGAACTTGTTACTTTCTCATCATTTTTAAACAAAGATTCTCCATATTTTGGAAAGAAATTTTAATATTAAGGGGTTCTAGAATTATTAACATACTGTTAATTTTGTATGTTTTAAGACAAAACACCCTTGGAAACATACTATAGTGTCTACAGGAAGTTAAACATCCTTGAAATTACCTAGAATCTCTCCATTGATCATGCAAGGAGCAGAAATTAGACTAATATTTAAACTGTATGTGTTGAGCAACAAAATATTTATATCATAACGATTGGACTTTGTTCTAAAGAAATGTTCACTAACTCATCCCTGTGTCTGAGCTCATTAAAATCCCCATCACTTAATCAGAAAATAAGAGATTGCTTATTCTAATTCAAATTGGACTCAACCTAAAAATTTATTTTTAATAGTTACAGTCACTGGGTTTCTGTCAGTCACTAAGACTAGAGTCTCCTTCTGAGCCATTATGTACAATTAAGCTCAAGTGTGAATTTGATGCAATTTGACAAGAATAACATCCATCTTTGCCTAAATTCTTGGCCTTTGTTGTTTTTTTTTTTCCTACTTTATGCATCCATTTTATGTAAATTTTTAGTGCACATTTTTAAAGAAAGTACAATTCCTGGCATGTTTGTTCAAAAAATCCCCATCATTTTAGCAATGAGGCTAGAGCCACTTTGGACGACAGCATTAACCGACCAGTGCTTAGGTTTGTCACAGCCCTTCCTCTTGAGGAATATTTTTTTGCTGAGCATCTGTTACAGAGCTTTCACAATGCAGAACCCAGGACTTCAGACATGAATGAGTAGCAGCATCTGCTTATATTACTACCAGCAGCAGCATACACAATGAATGCCTCAGGAAATGTGCATTGCTCTCCTAATCTTATCTTCCTGCCTGCCCATATCTGCAACTTCGCACTCCATGGAGCCACATCTTCCATATTCCTCCCTCCTCTCCCAAGAGAATCTGATACCAAATGGGTCCAACCTGGTCCATCTGCCCAAGAAGGAGCAAAGAAAAATAAAAAAGCTATGCTTCACAAAAGTGCAGCAGAAAACCATCACAGCTATGCATTCTGTTTTGACCACTTTTTCCACATATGTGTTACGATGCGTCTTCAATGAAAGAAACCAGTGATACTGGTGAGGTTTTCATATACTGGCCTCATGACTGACTCACTTCTTTGTTCTAGTCACAGATTCTATATCCTCTCATGACTTCTCTTTGTTATTCTAAACATCTCCAAACCTTTTGTTCCTTCCCCATGTGGAGGTCCTGATGGTATTTCCTAACTCTTGGTATCATTAAGACTCATCAGGTATACTTTCATATTAAAAAACTTTCTTTAAGGAACTTGTGTCCTTTTCTAGACAGCAAAAGATTAGGGAGAATCTCATTTCTAAACATAAAATGCAAATATTATGTAGTTCAAATTTAAAAATTAAAAAAACCCATTTCAATTAGCATAAATGTTCAAAGAATTCTTCATGCCTGTGCAAGAAACTATCACTTCTGATCTAACAGCTATGGTTCTGAAAATATGCAGGTGATGAAATATTTCTAAATTTCCATTAGAAGCTTAAATTACAATGGCAGTTTAATGAAAGAGTAGAATTAACCTCACTGAAATGCAAAATTATACTAGAAGACTATTTATATTACACTAACAATGAGGTGAGATTATACAAGCTTTTGAGACAGGATACTGTTGGGTCCAATTTTTCAGCTGTGCCTTGCAAAGATGAGAAAAAAAAACTATTATATCTCTGGTGCACTGCTAAGAAGCACAGCATACATATAGTTAAAGTGAATAGGAACAATAGGTCAGCATGATGGAATTTGTCAGGAAAGAAAAGCTAGGAAATGTGTAGGTCTACAAAACTAAAATATATGTATCATCCCTGAAATGATCTTTGGACTCATGCATTATATTAAAAAAAAAAAAAAAAGAAAAAAACCCCACACATATAAGAGAGACAAAATAACAGAGAGCAACATAAAAGTGATAGAATTTGCAACTACAGTAATTTGAATCGAACCCTGAAAAACTTCAGAAGGTTTCAAGAACTTTATAAAACTTATACAGAAATTCAAAAATAATCTGACATCTGTTCATTCTTCTGACACTGTTGCACTTTCAGATGTGCATCCTATATATTCAGTTAACACCAAGAGTGAGAGAAAATTTAAGCCAACCGACCTCTATCACCTCAAAAGATTTCTCACTATATCATCCTATTATCTCCCAATAATCCTATAAAGCATCTCTCTTATTTGCAACATAAGAAGAAAGTTACTAGACTGACGATTCATCTAGTGTAGCACCACGCTGCTGACAATGGCCGGGTTCACCTTCTGTAAGAGGAAATTCTGCTCCTAACAGATATAGAATACACTGTCTGTGTGGAAGCCTCTCCATAGCTATCGTAAGCTAGCTAGTATGACTTACCTTCTAAATTGTGAGGATTTAGAAGAATAATTTTATTTTTATTAGAATTAACAATATTTACATTTTCCATATACAGAACAAACTTGGTTTCAATTTAATCCATTTTTCTATATCCTTGATTCTTTCTTGAACTAAGCTGAATGGTTCATCATGTGCTATCTAAAGAGAGAATAATTTTATTAATTTTGGTGGTTTTTTTCACAGTTGTTAAAAATTAATTCATTTTTTAATTATTAGCTAGGAAAGTGGAAGCTATAATAGGTCCTCTATTGAAAAAAAAAAGTTATTATCTTTATACTAGTGCTGTGCTCTCCAGCATCTAAACTCTTATGGCATGGTTGGTCCACCTTTGGTCAACATAGTGCCCCTCTTTTCTCTGTAATAATGATGAGCCCAGATCCACAAAAGTATGCATGCAACTACTGTCCTATTTGGCTACTAAATTCTCATTTATCTAATATGAACTAGGAACCAAAACATTAAAAGATTTCATTCTTTGAATTTTAGAAGTTAAAGAAAAAATAATAATTAGTTATATTTGTAATTCATCCCACTGAAAGTAATTTGAGACAGATATCTGAGTTACAAACTGTAAAACCAAAGAAATAAAAATATCTCAACTATTAACAACAATGAACAGCCTAGAGCAATTAATGATTTTTTAAATGACAAATAGAAGGAGTTTGACTATAATTTTAATCCTTCTGTCATACTTTTCTTTCATGTTTAATAGATTAGGACCATTTACTGTTTTTTAGTTACAGCTCTAAAGATGTATTAGGATATGACAAGATCCAAGAAGCCATACTTTTAAATAAAACTTATTCATCTTGTAAATATTCCTTTAGAATATCTGGCTTTTATCATCAGTTTTATGAAGTCTAATGGATCTGTTATTATCCCTCCCCTTCAATGGGGTGATAAGAATAAAATATAATTAAGTGTGTTTGAAATAAAAGAACAAAAGCTGACGATGTGGGAGAAAAAGAGATAGATACAGTAATACTACATGAATGAGAGGTCAGGAAAGCTGCAAATAACTTTTCTGTAGGCACTCCAGACACAGTCATTCTATGATTCCAAAGCTTATTCATAACCTTTCTGCAGCCTTCTAAACTGGTTACATGGCCAATAGAGTTATGAACAAAATGAAACAACCAGGGTGAACCTGGTAAATTTTTTAAGAGAAAAGTGAGTCATATTTTACTGAAAGTTAGCTGGCTGTATGAAGCAATAATTGTGAAGATTATGTTCATTTTTTGCACATTGTGACTGTGCTTTATTTAAATTAAGGTGACCCTACATGCAAAAGGATGTCTGATTAGTGCCCAGTAAGAAGAAGAGAAAAAATTATGTTAAATATCTGCTTTCAAGAGGCTTCTTGTCTTTATTTTGCTATTTTTTTAATAACTTTGCTATATTAATTATGCACTGGGTAGAGGAAAAATTCCTAATTTGAAGAAAAATTAATAACAAGATAAGGATGCATATGCAAAATATCAACTTAAAAACCCCCTACTTGTAGTGTCAGTATTTTTCTTGGAAGTTATACTACACTGAGAAATTTCTACATTGAACATTGAACAAGGCGTTATATGGAAATGTTTTCCTTTTTTCCTAAAAAACTGAAAAATTCAGTTTGGATTTGTATGACAAATTGTAACTCTACCACAAACAGATAAACAAAATCTTTGATTTTATTTTTCACATTTTTGAATAAGGAAAAAGCATTTAAGCTACTTCATAGGTAGCATGATATTTCCCTTTCTTACATAACACTAGAAAAACACAACATATATCCTGTGTTACACATCTCTCATTAATAAAAAGAATAATTGGTTTTATCACAAACCTATGACTTCCCATCAAAGTAGTACAGCTTACAAAAAAACCCATGAAAATTCATACTATGCTCTCTTTGTTTCTCAATTTCAGTATGATATTTAACAATTTTATAACTTAACATCTTGCAGTAAAATTACTTAGTATAGTTTCAGCACAGTCAAAAATGGGTATGGGTTTATAAAACAGAGGCAAGGAAAAAAACCCACAAGGTTTGTATATGAAGCAACAAGGAGGACAAGATTAAGTAATTTTATTTAGAAATATCATAATGAACATGATCAGGAGCTGCACAGGAAAGTTATCACTTTTCTCCTTGGACACTTTTAGCTGCACTACTTGTTAAAGAGAAGAAAATATCTGGAGGTAGATCAGAAGGTAGACTATTCTTGGCTGTGATGTTATTTCAGCTCATCAATGAGATCAATGAAATGCACAAGAGAGAAATTTAGTTAGTCTTTTGTATTCCAAAAAGGCAAAAGTTACCCAATTCCCCACACTGTTTTCTCCCTACACCATCTCTTGAAATTCTTTCTAGATTTTCATAGCGCATGTTGCTCCTTTAGTGATTAACTCCTTTGGTTTATCATTTCCACTATAGAGGATCTAGACTTTTCCTTGAGGCCTAAGGGAATTTTACCAATATAGTACAACTGAAAGTGCTGAGCAAAATGAGCAGTGAGCTGAATCTCTGCATACGACTAAGTTGCCTAATTTTTTTCTACAAAGTATGAATTTGAAATAATATAAGGCCATTTAGATTTCTATTTCATGCTTCATAAGTTTTTTTTTGTTTTTTTTTTTTGTCAGAAACAGAATATCAGTATGTAATTAAGTGTCATTTTTCAGGAAAACATTGCAAATTTTTTTTTACTCATTTTCCTTTCCAATACATGGATAACTAAATGCAATCCATTTTTTCCCATTGTTATATATACCTAAGCTCAATAGAGTACAAAAATAATTTTTCAGCACCTTTTGTCCATTTCCCATTTTGATGGATAAGTGGCCTAAAGGAGAGCATCAAGGTGGCCAATGATTCCTTCACGACTTCTTGGTTTGTATGAGTTGAATATATGGCAACACAGCAAGACTCTTGGGCTGTCCTATGCAAGGATAATCAAACATTTAGTAAAGAAATAAAGTTAAGCAACTTCTCCTTCCCTCCCTTTCACACAACAGTAGAGCCACATGGGTGTTCAAGCTTGTTATGCACAATCCTGTTACAGGAAGAACTATTCCATAAGAAGATTAGATATTAGCTTAAGCTGCCTTGATACAACTGAATAAGTATGAGCCTGCAGATATACAAATGCTAAATCTACTGGCATTATAATTTCTTAAGAATTTAGAAACCTCTGAGCTTGTCTAGATGGTAAAGCATCCTACTACACATAAGTCTATTTCATAGACATACCAAATCTGTTTATTTGGAACAGAAGCAGCATTGTTCAAGCTAAGTTATAATGTAATAAACAGATTAGAGCATTAGGCAACACAATTATTAAAACAGTAAGATCCTCAAAATGAAGAAACAAAATGAATCTGAAATTTTCTGTCAAATAAAAAAATGTGAGGAAATTAAAATTAAAACGCAAGGAAACTCAAATCTAGCTCAAAATAATTTACCTTTTGACATCATATATGAGTAATTCAGGTACTAGTTCAGAAAGTAAATAACACTTCATGTTGAATGAAATTGCCATCTCTTTTGAACCAGTGTGGATTTTCAATTTAAAGTAATCTGTAGTCATGTATTTAGGGCACTATTGTTAAAGCATTGTTCATTACAGAAGAGACAGGAACCTTTAAGATTGCAACTTGTTCCTGGAAATCTAATGCATTTCATTTTTTTTTTCAATTGTTCTCAATAGCATATGGGAGAATTGGCTCAGTGAAAATAATGCAAATGGACTATATGTAACATTTTCTTTCACCAGCAAAGGTAAAATTCACAGAGAAAAGGTTCCTCCACTACTCCTCTTTATCAGAATTTAACTAATAAAAGATTAAGTCCTATGCTGGACCTTGACACAGAACTATCTTACATAATTTTTATCATATGAATCAATTCCATCTCTTTTGAGATCAATTTCATCAATTGCTATTACAAAGGGAAATATTACATCAAGAGTCAAAAAACATCAGTGATCCTTTCTGAGAAGTTTTCTTTACTATAATATAAAGGTGACTATAGTTGTGTTTCTAGCTGTGTGTATCAGTATTTTCATACTGAAGTACAAAGCCTGAAGACTAAGAACTTGAAGTGGTTCAGTTTTTCATAAGAAAAGATTTTGCAAATACTACCAGAACCTGCCGAAGCAAGATTGAGGGTGGGAATGTGGATTGCTTTCAAAAACTTAAAACTTATGAAAATCTAGCTGTTTATAGTCTCTTCCAATCAAAGGGACTTTATAGCTGCCCTGATTAACTTTATAACTGCCCTGATTAATTGTGCCAAAAAAACCCCAAAGCAGTATTTTTTTTTTTTACATGTAAACACCATGTGAAGATTATGTTTCCAAAGCTTTCTAAACTTCACCAATATTAAAAATCCAATTAAATGTTGAGAAACCATAAAATATTTAGGTTACAAGATAACCTGATAAGGACAAGAAGCTCAGGCATCCTGTTTAAGCTCTTTCAAAAAAGTACAACTTATTGGCAGCTATATGTCCCAAGAATATCTGTACATCATCTCTAGCCAAGAATGATCTAAAGAAAGAACTCTGTCTCAGTGGTAGAAGTATCAGGCCTTAAGAAACTGAACAAAACAAACTGGTGAATATTAATAGGAAACAAGAATAGATAATTTTCTCCTAGTTACACTATTATGCAAATGTTTAGAAATATTTGTTCAAATCATGTTTTAACTCTTTGTAATATTTAGCCCTTGTTGCCACATAAATGGGAGAATACCATAGTGTGCTGTTTTGATAGCACAGAAGTCAGCTCTAAAGGCAATAACTTTTCATATGTATGAAAATATATGTAATCCAAATATGTATTTGGATTCTCAGACGTCCCTGCTATCTGTGGACACAGATGCTAAGGGTAAATAAATCACAACAACAGACTCCAGACTGCAGTATATGGTCAGGTTTGAATGTACTCCAGCCACTGTCAGAGACAAAATACTAGTCTATTTGGAACCTTGATCTCTCTCAGGGGAATTTCTTATACTGTTACCCCTGAGCTCAGTTTTGAAGCATTATCTTCAAATGAGAACATTATCTTCCAGGTTTGACTACTCTATAGGATTCTATACCACTGAAGTATTTCCAAAACCTTCAAAGGATTAGAAAGAATTGATTGATGATGTTTCAGACATTTGAGACAAACCTGGGGAATTCAGAGATAACTATAGTAGGATTTTTCTGATCTTTCATTTAAAAAAAAAAAAAAAAAAAAAGATATTTTTAATGAGTTCTTTTCTGGAAGACTTCTATGTGGAACTTTCATAGAACTACTTCTGTGTCAGTAAGGCAGGGAGCATGCTTGTTATTCAAGATTTGCTGTCCCCACCCGTTCTAATCCAGAGCACCAACAAACATATATACCATTCAATTTTCCACCTTTACCTTATCTTATACATAAGACTGAATACCTGGAATGAAATATCTCAAATATCTCTATAGTAGGTTATACTAATTCTTCCTCATCTTCTCATGCTAGCCTTATGGTTTCACTGCATTTATTCTTCTCTTTATCTCATTGTTCTGTGACATGGAAAACATCTGTATACTGTTGACAGTACTAGTTGCTGGGAAACTGACTCCAAGAATTACCCCCTCACTAGTTCCATTTTAAAAAATGGAGTTTAAGAGAAAATTCTTGAGACTCACTCTGCTACTGTGCCCTACTTTTTCCTCTTGCTTACACGTGTCATATTTTAAAAACAACCTTGGTTTGTAAAACAGGAGGGATCTACTTGAAGTCAGTGTTACTCATTTGTAGAGAACAAGCTTGCATTGGCTTTATTGGTTTACATTTCAACTACCTTGAGACACTATAATGGGCAGAATTAGGCATTTAATGCTATAGAATACATATTGTATCTTTTATGTGAGTATTTTATGTCAAATCCTTTACAGAGAAAGCTAACATAAGACTAACATAAGTAAGTGAACAGAACTGATAAAAGAAACTGAGAAATTAAGGCAAGGGAGAAAAACTAGCTTGAAAAAAGCTATCTCAGTGTGTAAGTGTGGAACAATTTTGGAATATGCCCTGCTCCTTTCATACTGCTGAATGCTTTCCTTGATCCTAGCAACAATAAGAAGTACTGGGTTTTGGTAATAACTAAAGATAACATGGGGTAAGATTTCTTGTTTAAGAGTACCACAAGGTCAAACTTTTCTGAAAAGGTCTTGTTGAATTTAATATAGATTCATATTAATGAAGAATTCTAGGAGGGTTACATGGAATTATGAAATAATTTCAATACTTTTTTAGCATAATTTCTGAAGATTTTAGTTAGTTCTATCTCTATTAACATTTCTCAGGAAACTTGACAAAATGTGGTGATTGATTTCAAGCACACGCTAGAAATGCAGACTTTGTATTTAGTGTAATTTTTGGTTTGGTTTGGGGTTTTTTTGTTTGGGTTTTTTGTTTGTTTGTTTTGTTATGGGGTTTTTGGTTGTTTTTCTTTGTTGTAGCTCTGTTTTGTTTTTGGGGGGTTGGGTTTTTTGTTGGGTTTTTTTTGTTGTTGTTTTGTTTTGTTCTTTGTATTTTGGTTTTATGTGGGATTTTTTTTGGGAATT
This sequence comes from Vidua macroura, assembly GCF_024509145.1. NCBI lineage: Eukaryota > Metazoa > Chordata > Aves > Passeriformes > Viduidae > Vidua > Vidua macroura. The sequence continues at coordinate 57,162,526 of NC_071575.1, forward strand.
GTTATTCTCTGTAATTCTTTTATAACTTTTTCATTTCTTTACCCACTGGTTTGAAAATGCACTAGCAGTAAATGATCTTGTGACGTGCCGGAGATATCTCTAAGTAGAAAAGACAAGACTTGTACTTCAGGACATCAGCTGCAAAGGAAAGCATATGAGTAGGAGACTCCCTGAGAATTGCTTCATTTCATGTATTTTCACAACACATGTTATTTCCAGCTTTTTCAAAGCATTTATCATTGCTAAATTTAACAAGGACTTGGGCAAAGATTTTCCATATAGTCCTTTACCGGTTCTATGAATCTCTCTGTAGGCTATACCCATAATTTTCTTCAAATTACATTAAAAGAACAGTTATTCTTGTGCAGAAGAACTTCTTTTCTTATTTTTAGGGATTTCTAGGCAGGCAAAATTTGGCATTGTCTTCTTTCTTTTTACAGCTTACTCTGCATCCTTCTCTAGCAAAGTTTCACCTTCAAGTCTTACTCAACTGTTTTAAGCCACAATAATCCATGCTCAACGAAAAGAGTAGGTCTCTTTTCTAACCAAAAATACCTTACTGACTTGGTAGACAAGAGGAGAGCAATGGATATTTTATGGATAATGTCTACTTTAACTTCAGTGAAGATTTTAACAGTTTCTCTCTCAAGACCATAACAGAGAAGCTGTTGAAGTATGGACTGGATGGGCAGACAGTAAGCTGAACTGAACAAAAGCTGAATGTCCAGGCCCAGAGGGTCATGATCAATGGCACAAATCCTTGATGGAAGACAATAGCTAGTGGGGGTCTGCCCTTATAAGGGGTCCAGTCCCTTATAACATCTTCACTAACAATCTGAATGATAGGGCAGAGTGTTCCTTCCGCAAATTTGCAGGTGACACAAAACTGGGAGAAGTGGCTGATATGCCAAAGGGTCATGCTGCCATCCAGACAGACCTCAACAGCTGGAAGAAATGGCCTGACAGGAACCTTGTGAAGTTCAACAAGAAGTTCACCAGTATATGTTGTACACCAATCATCTGGAAACCAATCATTTGGAAAACAGCGTGGCAGAAAGGTAGACAGGAATGTGACTGTAAGCCAACAATGCACCCTTGTAGCAGAAAAGGTTAAATGGTATCCTGGGCCAAAGCAGATGATTGTGGACAGCAGGTAAATGGAGGTGGATCCTTCCCTCCACTCAACCCTGCTGAGGACACAGCTAGAGTGTTGTGTCCAGTTCTGGGCTCCTCAGTACAAGGCATGGACATGAAGGCATGAAGATGGTAAAGGGACTGAAGCTTCTCTCCTGTAAGGTAACACTGAGAGAGCTTGGCCTGTTCAGGTTAGGGAAGAGAAGACTTGGGAATTTGATCAATACCTCAATATAAAATACAATTTGATCAAAGGAGTGTGTAAATACAGAGTCAAGGGCCTTTCACTTGTGTCCAGTGATAGGACCAGAGGCAATGGGGCACAAACACTGCAGGTTTCCTCTGAACATCAAGAAACAATTTTTTACTGTAAGGGGGACTGGATACTGGCACAGGTAGAGTCTTCAACCTTAGAAATACTAAAAAAAAAATAAAATCATATGCAATCAGCTTTGGATGGACCTGCTTGAGTAGAGCTGTTGGACCAGATGAACTCAGAGGTCCCTTCCAACATCAACTGTTCTGAAAATCTATGATTCTGTAATGCAGACTTGTGACTGAAGCCCAGTGAAGATACAGAATTCAATAAAAGTGTTGAAAGCTTTATAAAAAAAAGCAGCAACATCCTACAACAAATTGAAATGTTAATTGCATCAGGCTTAGCTTTGACTGACTCTATTAATCCTCCATTTAAATGAATATTAAATCCAGTAAAATAAAGTTATTTTCCACATACCAATATCAACACTTACTTGTTTGGTATTACACTATCTGTATGCAAACACTGCTAATACAAATGCTTTCATATAAACACTCACATGAATGTCCTGTTTGGCATATTCATAGGAAATCACTATACCTGTAAAGTATATTGATTCATCTTTTATCACATTGCTTCTCCATTTAGACACAAACAAAAATCAAGAGTCTTTTTCTTTATATTAATCTTTGTACTTTATAACAGTAACATTGTCAGATGTTACAACTCATACTAGTGCTATGAACTTTATTATAACTAGAAGAAATTTTGAGCTGAGGAATATAATAGGCAATTATAGATAATATATTAAGATAATTTTTCTCTCCCACTTCAACCAACTGAAGCTCTCCCAGAAAAAATTGTGGCTCATCCAGTCATAAGAAGAGATGCTCAATGTTAATGTTGTTCTACGAGTTTTTTGAACAGGCAGTTCTGACTGAGAAGTAATTTACACTAGGAAGACAGAAGCATATAAAATCATCAAGCTAATGAAAGCCCATTATTCAGAATCCTTCACAAAATCAAAATACAGTTAACTTAATTTTATGAATATTTTCAGTGCTTTTAACAGCACCTGGATAAGGAGCAGCTGTGAAGATAAAACATTATGCCATAATGGTTTATGATCATAAATCTCATTTGTGTGTTTCCACTCTCATTTAATTTTATATCATTTCAGGCAATGGGACTGCATATTTCCATGAGCTGCATTCCATTCATCAGATAATCTTTAGGAGGGAAATACCATCAGTGCATTAGAAGAGTTACTGGTATGAAAAAAGTAGGTATAATAGAGTTTTGTGCTTTGGGGAATAATGGGGAATAAAAATAACATAGTAATTATTTGAGGAATAAAAATAACAGCTCCGCTTACAGGCAACAGAGAGACTTCAGTCATAATGTATGTGGTGTGGTGCGGTATTCTCTATTATTAGCCCTGCATGGCACTGCTAAAGAGAAATGGTGGCAAGTCAGGACTAATATAACAGGAACTGGAGTATTTGTAATTCCCTCTTCAGCATCTGTTGCATAAAATGTAATTTGCTCATTTGTACAAGCTGTGCTTCTTTAGAGGCAATCTCTAAATCCATTTTTTTGGATGTACCTGCCCTAATTTTCACAATTTGAATATGGCCCAAAATAGCTTGCATTTAGGGTTCACACAATTTGAGGATTCTGCAGTGTGCAAACTGTTTATTTAAATTACATAAAATACAAAGCAACACAGGGGTATGAGTGATCGGAAAGTCTGAAAAAAAAAAGAATTCAAAGAGGATTTTTGTTGGGTTTGTTTTTGTTTGAGTTTTTTTTTGTTTGTTTGTTTGTTTGGTTTTGGTTTTGGTTTTTTTTTTGTTTTGTTTTGTTTTGTGTTTTTGTTTTGTTTTGTTTTTTGGTTTTTGGTTTTTGGTTTTTTTTTGTTGTTGTTGTTGTTTTTTTGGTTTTTTTTCAAGAGGCAGAGCTCTCAAATCACCAGGAAGAGTATTAAGGAAAGCAGTTAATATGTAGTTAAAGGAATCGTAATGCATATGAACATATGTTGTTTTACCTAATTTTGATCAACTTAAAAGTAAAAATATCTTTATTCTTTCAGTTGGGTTTAACACACCATCTGGTTTAATTATTCCTTAGGTAGCACACCATAAAGTTAATAGTAACAGTATTGTTAAGCCAATCAAAAAGAACATTTCTGATGTGATTTTTCACCAAGGATGTTTCTCTTAAACCCATTGACTATAAGGTCAATGTAATAAGCTTTTGCATAAGGATTATGTTACTGCCAGTGCTTGACAGATGTTAGTTGCGAATAATCACCTCTCAATTGACTCAAATCTGCTTACTAAGTGAAAGAATTTAATCATAATCTAAAGTGTTCCTTTAATCTAGAATTTTGGGCAAATTTTTCATTTAAAAGTTGTTGAGAAACTATAACAACATTAGAACCCAAAAATCCTACAGGATTGTCTACTAAAACGAAATAAACTGGAGTTTATAAAAGTCATGTTGATTAAAGAGACAGAATTCTAAAGCTAATCTCAGTCCCCATTTCAGCAAAGAAAGATGAAGCCTTCAGAAGCCCAGTGAGCCTTCTGAAATCCACTTCTTTGATCAATTAAGCAAGTGAAATATAGAGTGTTCATTATTCATTGTAATACCAGAGGAACAGTAGAGATTTAGGGATTCACTTCAACATCTTTGAGTTGAAAAGTGACTTCAATCAGTTTTGCATAATCCCAATTTTAAGGACTTCTAGTGAAGTTCACCATTCCACTCCTGCTGACTTTCAACAGGCTTAATTATTGTTTAAAATTTTAGCTAGAAATTGCTTCATGCTGTTTATCTTCAGAAGTATTATTAAAAAAAGAAAAAGAATGCTGTAACAAATTCCCATAAAACTGAATGCTTCCTTATGGTCCCAAAAAACCTGTTTCTGAACTGACCAGAAAATTATAAGGGGCTATAGAACAGAATTTCATCTCAACAGGTTTATAAGAATTACTTTATCAAACACGCAGTATGCTATCCTTAATTTATCAAAAGAAAGGGAGAAGATCTAGAATACATTACATGAGTGCTTGATATTATTATCATAACATATATTTCCATTTAAAGATGTAGTATTATATGTTCTCATTTCCTATTCCAGACTTTAGCTATGTGTGTGATAAAAAATGCTACATGGTGATCATGAATTAACAAACCAGATATCAGTCATACTGAAAAAAAGACCACATTAAATCACTTTAATGTCGCAATTAATCAGTGTTTTCCCAATTCCTATACTTTGCTGCCCATTGTCACAGTGTACAATTTATGGCATAGTACTGCCATTCTAAATCACACCAGTTACAGTGGAGTCCAGTGATCCCAGGAAATACAAGAGGCAAAAAAATAACTTAATTTCTTAACAGCCATGCTAAATGGAGTTAATGGAATTAAATTTTCATTTACTAAATGCCCCTAAATCTCATTCAACTGCAGACTCCCTGAGCACAAAACAGCTTGGGAATGGAGAACTTGAGACATAAGTGTCCTATAGCCCTGTTCTGTCCTTAGATTTCCCTAAGTACACATTTGCAGCTACCTCTGTGTGTATTGGGCTGAATAAATGGTTGATGCAACCAAGTAAATTTGTTCCTGTGTTTCAGCATAAATAAAGAACTGAACTAAATAGAACTATAACCCATAAAGTGATTAAATCACATCAAGATAACTCTGGGTACCTAAATGTGTCTTCTCAACAGAAGAAACATTACACAAAAGACATGGATCTCTCCCAGGACTTTGGGGAAGTCCTATAGATAAGAACATACCATATTGATGAACAGAAGTCATTCCATCTGTAATATAAAACTTGCATTTAAAAAGTCTTATCAAACAGTCCAAGGGAGTTAATCAACTTGTCAGAGATATCAGGAGATGAAGACAGTAATCCATAGGTAATTCCATGATTAAGTGAATATTTATTGGAAGGCATAATCTCAGCTACATGATCCTACACATTCTTATCCAGCCACAGCACTCAAGGAAGCTATCTGTCTGAAACCAGTTTGACCAAGAGTCAGCAGACAAACAGAAGTCTACATGAGATCTCTTCAAGTAATCAAATCAGGTGCCTTGGTACCACAGGTCCCTATGTAATAAAATACTGTTCCTAAATCAATTTAATCCACTTCCACTTAGTCCTGAACCATTTTTCCAAATGTCCACTTATTTTTCTCCCTAGTTCAGTATGAGTTTCTGAATAACAGAAATTATTCATGGCTTTGCTAATCAAGGCTAAACTATGATGTCTATAGTGACATTAATGCTTCTCTATTTTCTAATTCAACTTGGGGTCACACATCTTTTTCATAATTCCAGTAATGATTCTACAAATTCTACATACAGAGACTATTACAACAGCTATCTGATTGTATATGTAAAAGAAAATTCTTAATACTTTTCATTTAGTAGGAAGCAGCTGTACTCTTTACTATGTGGAGAACAGGAGGGGAAACAGCTGTTTAAAAAATAGCAACATTTGTAGTGAAAAATGGCATCAACTTTGGGAATGATTGATGTTGCCAGTAGATTGTCTGAAAATTACCAGCAAAGCATTGACATAAAATGCATTAAAATTCCGTAGACTTTTAAGTAATTTTCAATGTGAAAATTAATTGTAATTATTAATTGTTGGTCTGTTCACACATATTAGTGGTCAAGAATACACAACTGCAGCTTAAAATAAATTCTTCAGTCACTCACTGGTAGCTGTGACTAGAAGCTACCTAAACGTATCAGGAAACTTGCAAAAGGGATCCTTGAAGTATAAACAGAAAGTTACCACTTCATCCCTTTCTATCATTATTTCTTTTTCATTGCAAGTTCTCATAACTTGATCAATGAAACAAGGTACCCAAAATTATTATGGGTTTTTTACCATCAGTTTTCTAAGTGAAGAACTACATAGTTGAGGAACAAAAGATGCACTGGGATTTAGTGAAGATTAAGCCTTACCCTATTCTTTTTGTTCCCATGTCAATCCAGTAAAAGAAAATATCAATAGCTTTTCTTCTATTTCAATAAGTGTACTATTCTTTAAAAATGAGATCAAACTAATTATTTTCCTGTAGAGAATCTGACACAATATTTTCTAATTAGTGAAGTACCTGTTTTTCTGTAAACACAGTTACAAGACATAGATGTCAAGTTTTAATGTGCATGTGCAGAAACGTACATTTATGTAACTCAGAAAGACTGGTCATTTGATTATGACTGCTGGCCAAGCATTAAAAGTACTAAATCATGCAACACTTTGATGTCTCAGTGCTGGACATGTTATCAGCTGCTGGCCAAAATCTGATCAACTTTTTCTAAGCAAAATATTCAGTAAAGTAGTAAAAAACCCTTCTGTCTAATACCACCTGTCAGCTGGGCTTCAGACCAGGCCACTAGCCTGAGACAGCACCTGTGGCTCTGCTGGATGACCTCTGCATTGTAGGTAAAAGGAAGACAGTCATATCAATTCTAACAGACTTGGCACCTTTGATATAGCTGATCTCCAAATACTCCAACTTTAATCCCAAAGACGGTTGCAGACAGCAAACACTAACAGCCTGAAATTGCTCCTCCCATTTTTCTCAAACCATAAACATGGGAAAGTATCATTCATTTTCTCTACCATCTTCAGACTCTCACAGTGGTTGCACTCCTCCTTACTTTTCATCAGGATCTAGATCTGCTAAATGCAAGAAGCAGAATCCACACACAGCATTCAAGTCTACCCTGCATCAAGTATGAACACAAATACTGTAAAAATCTCCTGTTTAGAGAAAAGGTGGTGAGAACCAAATCCAGGAAGGCCAAAACAATGCGTGAAGCATGACAGAAGTGCTCACAAAAACCTTTCTCTTGAATAATTTCCATTTACAAATAGATTTGTGGCATTAAAACAGGTCATAGCTTCAAAGATACATTTTCTTCCTCATCTGTGGCTCAGATACCATGGAATCAGAAAATGTTTCCCTGGATTTCATCTGAGATTTACTGGAACTTACCAAGTATGGATTGGTCCTGGTGAACTAGTCAGCCATTTCTCCAGATCTGCACTGCATGTATGAAAGGAGGAGGGAACTGTGATTTTATGTGGAAATGAAGTTTCAAAGGAGACAAAATTCAAAAGAACCAACTAAGTAATAAAAATATCTACAAAGATTACTTCAAACTTTCAAAGACCTACACCAGTCCATGAAAATAACTCCTGTACTCATTTGCATTCCAAGAAAACAATTATGTTTGTCATTCTTCACAATGAAGTGTAAGCAACAAAAAATTTTATGATGGCATTAGCATCATTGTGATACTAATTCCCACAAGATTAATAGAATACAAATCCAATTTATTCAGATTAATTTACCTTCATTTTCTTCTTTTACACACAAAATAGAAAGACTCCTATAAATTAATTGAGCTATTTATTCTCCAAAGGAGAGAGAGGGACATGCTTGTTGGCAGTGTTTTATGAACCTGAAAGGTAATGGGGCCCATAAAACTCTTTGACACATGTTTTTGAGCTTCACATAATTAGTCTGTACCTCATACTTGAAGTGTAAAAAAAGACTAGTTTCTTTTGCCTGATCATCTACCAACCAAATTTCCTGCTCACATACGTCATAGATTTTTACTCCCTTCTCTTTAAAAAATAATATTTAAGTTCACTGAGGTAGTACATCTTTTATAAAAGGCAAAAATAGCAGTTGCGTTATGTCTATCCTGTAAAATCAGACACCACAACCACTCTTTTTCAATGTTATTGAAAACATATGAAGAAAATGAAGTCAAGTTTAGAAACATGTTACTGTACAATCAATATTCTTCATGGAAAATTGAGATTAATCTTCTTGAATTAATTGAGATTCTTCTGTTCTTCACAGAAGAGTGTCTGGGCATTAGAACAGGCTGCCCAGAGAGGTGGTGGAGTCACCCTCCCTGGAGATATTTAATAAAACTCTGGACATGGCACTTACGGCCAAGGTCTAGTTGGCCAGGTGGTGTAAGGTCATAAGTTGGACTGGATGATCTCAAAATTCTTTTCCAACCTTAATAATTCTATAATTCTGTGTGAACTTACATAGACCTGTTTTTTTTCATCTGTATAGAATCTAGTCAGGCAATGGGGAAGAAAATCTACTATAAAATTTGGCTTATGCTGTGTGTACATGGACTCTACTTGGTACAGATAGAAATGGGGCAATGGGAAAGAAAATCTACTATAAAATGAGGCTTATGCTGTGTGTACATGGACTCAGTACAGATAGAATCACTCTCCAAAATAGCTGTAGGAACAAAAGATACTAATTTCTGGTATTCGTATAAGTTTCACATTTAGATGAAAATTTTTTAAATGTGATATAGAAACTAAAATGAACAGAGAACTAAAGCACATTTAAAGTAATACCTCAAAGCTACCTTTAGAAACCTAGCTTTTTTCAAAATAAGCTGTATACTTAATTTCAACAGAGTAAGTGATATAAAATAATATGTATCTTGATATTATCTGCATGTGTTTCTTATGTGGAAGCTCTTCTTCCTTTGTTTATTCTACTGGCTCTGACACCACTGCAAATTTCCAATGTGTTGTTTCAATATTAGTCATCTTAAATCCAAGTAAAGTCTTCTCTTTTCACCATTAGTACTCTTTCATCATCTGCAATTGATTTAAAGAAAGGCTTTTCAACTGTTTACATAAAATAAATCATTCCTAATCTTGTGTACTTAAAACTTGCTCAAATTCCTTGTTTTTAGGAAATAAACATTGTGGTATTTTTCCTGGAATAATATAAACTGTTAATATATGTCGGTATTAAATGTATCAAAAAACATGCATTCTGTCTGAGAACAGTCCCAGCAAGAACTACTTTCAATGCGAGAGAAAATACACTTTTATGGTTATCACTATTGTGTTTTATAGATGCAAGCACTGCAACATTTCATGAGTCTTGCGGCCAAGATTCCTGTTAAGTGTACACAGCAAGTAAATGAATTTGCCAATACACATTCTGTAAGATCTTGATTTTCCTGTCTCTCAGCTAAAATACTACAAAAGGTAGGAATGAACATTTTGACAGATTGTAACCACTTTAATTCCTGCACTACAACAGTTCTCGCATTGAGCAAGGAGGTAGAAGTGTATGCTCTCAGCAGGCACAGCTTCCTGACTAGCAGCAATGCTTCAGACTCAGGTGCCTGTGGGAAAGACCAAGAGAGACACATTTCTTTCCAATGAAGCAAAACTAAAGTGGATGATCCAGAGTATCAAATGGTCTTCTCATATGTGTATCCCTCTGCTTATTTTGTTTTTATCTGAACTGCGAAAGTCTGTCAGCAAAAATATGTTGAAGTGAATAGGAGACCAAGACAGGAGGAGAAAAAAAAGAGATATCCATATGATAAGGGAGACGTAGGTAAGAGGAAAAGCAACCAACACACAGATAAGCCTCAGTGTGGATTCAGAAGCTTTCATTATTTAATGACAGAATTTTCTCTGACAGTTCTCTATTACATGTACCTGATTTAATTCAAAACTTTACTCCTCCATTATTTCTTTAAATGTGTATTTTTTCCTTCTAAATAAAGTTAAATTAAAAATTGAAATAGAAGCAATAACGCCCAACTCATGGCATTATCTCTGATCTTCCATGTAAGAAAAAAAAGTGCAGATTTAGAGATGTATGGAAAAAATGCTACATTTTGATCACTTAAGTTCAGCTACAGTGTTACACTGTTACATTAAATATGTGAATTTATAGTAATATAGACTGAGAAGAGTAAATTAGAGCAAAGTAAGAACACAAAATTGGTCAAAATCATACTTCAGAAATGTTGCTATTTGACTTTACAGAAGAGCTCTGTAATTCTCATTCCACATGCTTTATGTCACCATCACCTTCAAACAAAGACCAAAACCAACTAGCTATGATTTAAGTTCTAGCTTTCTGACACCCACCTTTAAGACAGTTGTTTCTGTTCCTGGAAAAAATGGATACTATTTGGCTAAACCATAGGTGTCTTTTGTCACATGAAACATATAGGAACTCAGTAATATTGACAGCCATCTGAAATTCAGGGGCTCTTGTCATGACAACTGATACATAACCATCACATCTACCAGGGATCTCCAGAATCCTGGCAACCTAAAAGGCTTGTTCAAAGTACATGCACTGAAACTGAACGCATATTTTTTCCTCAGTACTTCAGTACCAAGCTTCTGTGCATAATCATATCTGTTGCTTAATATACTTCCAAAATAATTGAAAACAGCAGAAGAAAACTTAAACTAAATTCTAACAAGGTACTTAGACTCAAGACTACAGTATGCTGTATCACAGACTTTATAATTGGGCTCAGAGAACCTGATGTAGAAAAAAAAAAAAACCAACATAAAAAAACTCAATTCTCAAATCACTGCAGATCTAGCAGTTGGGAGAAAAATTCTCTACACATATATCAAGTTAATTTGTCTGAGAAGTCACTGACAAACTGTGATTCACATAGCAGTACCTGTCATGCCAACTAACAGAAAAGCACTTCAGAAAGTGGCAAGACAAACAGTAGGGGCAATTCACCTGACCTTAGATAAGAAAAATAAGGAAGCAAAACTGAAAAATATGAAAGATAGAAAACTAATGTTGGAACTCAATGCCAACACTGAACACTAAATTCAAAAAGAAGCCCTCAGGAAGGAAATGTTTATCATTTATTATAAACAGTGAAAGGAATTGGGAACGTGCTCTAATTAGATAATGTAGGAGATGTTTTCTTGTGTTCTTTGATGAAGACAAAAAAAAAAAAACCAAAACCCTATAATTTCCAGGAAATTTACTAAGAAAACTAGACAGGTGCATTATTTGATATTTGTGTCAATGCCTAAATTAAAATACTACAGGAAAAGATTAGTTTCACTCTGTGAAGTTGAGGATTCTAAAGCACATCCTTTTCCTCTATAAAGAGATTAATTATTAGAGAAAACAATAGACAGTGATTCTTAATACTACCTATTGTCAGTACAATGTCAATCCTATAAAGCCAGTATAATATTTATGCCAAAGAATATTCCAATGTGTACCTACAATATGCCAATGTATACCTACATTGCCATCAAATGTCAGGGCTAATTTTTAGCAGTAGCTGGGAGGGGGCATGCCTAGGACAGAGAGATTATTCCATATCACCTGAGGTCCTTGCCAGGTGAAGGGGAAAGCACTCTCACTTCTGGGGAGAAGGGGTTCCTTCTGGTCAAGAAAACATGGCAGGGGAACTGTCAGGTCTTGTTTATTCTCATAGAGTCCACAGTGAACATTTTTGCACGTGAATCACTCTCTTTCGCATACTTTTATTATCATTGTTACTTTTATTATCATTGTCACTGTTCACTTCTTATATCATTTCTGTTTCCAGTAAATTGTTCTTCTCTCAACCCATAATGTCTTGTGCCTTCAACACAAGGTGGGGTGGAGGGGGAACAGCATTTGGGGTCTTTTAGTGAGAGTACTAAATTGGAGAATACCATTTCTAAACCATGACGAGTAAGGCATTCCACATTTGTAGGAAGGATTAAGGTAGAAATCTCTAGTTACACAGGCAGTACAAACAGAACTGAACAGCTTTAAGACAAAGAATTCATGAAGATATATTTACTGTGAAAAAAGGTGAAAAGCAATATATTCTTTGAACAAAAACATATTTATAAAACAATGAGCTACAGAAGGCAACAAATCTCTCCAGATGAAAAGAACTGTAGAAATAGCACTTACACTGAAGAATGGAGAACTGGAGGAACATCTCGGGTCATAAAGCCCAATATCCTCTCAAAAATAACCACATAACATTTTTCATACTAAGCTTTTATTTTCTTCATATCTGCTTTTATATTCAGGGTAAGCATTTCAGGTCTTCTTTGCCCCTGCAGCTTCTTATAAACGTGTACAAATTGTTCACCTTTAAACCTTCTCTTACCTAAGTCAGTAGTAGATAAAGGTGTTTCAAATGTTTTACCCACACTATAAAAGTTTGCATGGTGAAAATGTGTTCAATATTGTTTCATACGGAAGAGGCTTAAAAAAGAGAAAAAAAGAATGGTAAAGCTAATAGCCTTTGGTACACACTGAAGTTCACATAGGTTCCAGCTTCTGGGGGAAGACAGTATTTTTAGAGTCTCCAGAATGTGACAATACTGGCAAAGAAACTGGAGAACTTGCAGTAAGACAAAATATTGCAAAAAATATTTGGGATTAAAACTGTTTGCAAAGATGTCTTCAGAAAATCCCAGTAATTTATGCCAACTACATTCCTCAAATTGTACAAATCCTTTGCTGCATTAATTCAATACCTTGACCTAGAGTCTTAATCAATCTGTATCACAAGCCCATTTTTCTGTGTTTTCCTTTCCTATAGAAATACTGAACCAGTTACTTGGCATTAAACATGTTAATATTAAATGTGGGCCTTGGAAATGGGAAAAGCAACATCCTAAAGATGCTGTAATGATGGACTGGATGAATATGATAACATATATGTTAAAATCTTAGCAAGTTGTCTATCTGCCAACAAAAACAAGCACTCCTGCAGCACGATTTACATCAAACTCTAATCTTTACCATGTATCTTAAAAAGGTCACATGAACTGCACTGTGAAAATGTATAAACATTTTTTTTCACTGACTTTAAAATGAGATTATAGTAAATATAGATGATTACACTGCAGAAATCTAAAGTAAGCAAAGATCCGTCCTGTTCAGATGAAATTATTTGTCAGCTGTTTCTTTTAATCGATAAGGATCTGACTTTCAGAACATATATATATGGGTTTGGTGGTTTTGTTTGTTTGCTTTCCAGCTGGAGCTGATAACTTAAAATGAAAATATCTGTGAAAGTTCTTTAAAATGATATCTTAGAAGAATCATTATTCCAGATAATATGCTCTGCAAGCACATGTTAGGTCACATGCTTTAGAGCAGGCAATTTCATCAAAATTATTACCTTTCAAATCAAATATCAAATTTTAAAGCCTCTTATTTTTATTTTAAATATTGATATGTTTTTTAATGAGCACATATATGCACATAACCATATATACTCTCACCCTAGAATGAATGTTCAATAGAGCATTACTGACAAGTAGATACTTAGAAAGCTCTGTAAAACCTTTCTGATATTTTTGCAACAAAATTATTTTCAATAATAATTCAGATTACTATATTAGTTCAATTCAGGAAAGAATTTTCTATTTTTTATGATTCAAGCTGATAAAGAGAACTACATTGGAATTTGTTCAGTATACAAAGTAAATAATAGAAACAGACACATTTCTTTTAGGTTGCACACAAGAAAAGTGTCTACCCAAGGTCTAATTAAGTAGAAGGGTCATTTTGGCTCAAAATACAAGAAACTAGTGAACCCCTTCAGTAATGCAAGAGAATGCTATCAGTAACAGGTAAACTCTCAATATCTGTTATACTTGTTTTTGTTTAATTTAAAGCAAGAGGAAAAAATGTCATAGACTGGTTTGGGTTGGAAAGGACCCTTTAAGATTATCTAGTTCCAACTCCCGCTACCATGGGCAGAAGCACCTTCCACTAGACCAGGTTGCTCAAAGCCCCAACCAGCCCGATCTTCAACACTTCTAGAGACTGGGCATCCACAGCTTCTCTGGGCAACCTGTGCCAGTGCCTCATCACCTTCACAGTCAAAGACTTCTTATGTCCCATGTGAATCTACTCTCTTTCAGTTTAAATTATTGCTCTTTGTCCTGTCGCTACAGGCTCTGGTAAAACATCTCTTTCCATCTTTCTCAAGTATTCTCAAGCCTTCTTGATATACTGCAAGGCTGTAACTAAGGAATTCCCTAAGCTTTCTCTTCTCCAGGCTGAATAACTCTACCACTCTCTATTGGTCTTCATAGGCTTCAGCCCCCTGATCACTTCTGTGTGCTTCCTCCGGGTCTGCCAGAAGAAGTGCCAGAAGCCACTGTTCCCACAGCATTTCAACATTTTTGCATTCAACTGAACCATTTATTGAACAGCACAACTGCTTAGCTTAAACCCATCTCTGTCATCTGGCTAAGATGTTCTGCCAAAGTTTGCACTGGTCTAGTTCAATGGAAAAATTAAATATCCACTAAAAGGAATATTGACAGCTGAAAGCCTGAAGAGTGATAGAGGTATCCAGGGTTAAAGGTATCTCTATTCGTCAGTTTATCATCTCTTAGAACACATTTGTCAAGATCAGCATTATAAGATAATCAGAAAAAAAAAAAAAGAGTTCCAAGAGCAAAGGTCAAAGCCACCATAAATTATACTAGGACTAGCAAGAACTCAGAAAGAATTCCCATGCACTTTTTGTTAGACTTCATTTCATATGTAGCTATTTTTTTTCCATATGTAGTGATTTCTCCTTTCTGTAAGAATTAAGGACCCTTCTCTCAGATGACACATAACAGAAACATCAGGTTCTAAAGCTATGCTTAAAATTGGTCAGTACAATTCTCCCCTACAATGGATGAAAAAACAGGAATTAACCCAATAAATAAAACTTGCAATCTGAAATATTTCCAATCTTGTAGGCATTCTGCTCTGTGCTTTTAGTCTGGGCTGTTTCTGGTACAGAAAAATACAAACAGGACACATCTGTTAACTATGTTCTGGAATTAACCTCCACACAAAACAAAAACAGAGGCAGTCCCACTACCAGACCTTCCAAACACTAGAATGAACAATGGGGTCATAGCATAAATTGTTACTGTCAGTTGCAGGCAAAGGCAGAAGGATATGTTTTTATGTAAGGTATGTGATCCTAAAAACATTGTAAGATCCCGCCCTGTTAAAACACTTTCCTGTTGGAAGAGCAGGATATAACAGTGGAGGAGGATTCTTGAAGCTAAGGGTCAGATAAAGGCATGAGTTAACTCAGGTTGCAAGAGAATGAGGCAGCCCAGGAGTGGGACCTTTTATTCAGCCATTTAATGATAGGAGAAGGGGCAATATTTCAAAGCATTAGTAGCTTCAAATTGAAAGAGGGGAGGTTTAGATTAGATATTAGAAGTTCATTCTATTCATTCTAATGTGAGTGCATTGAGGAACTGGAACAGGTTGCTCAGAAAAGTTCTCATCCCTGGAACTGCTCAACATCAGGCTGAATGGGGCTCTGAGCAACTTGGTCGAGAGGAAGGTGGCCCTGACCATGGCAGGGGGTTTGGGACTAGCTGACCATTAAAGGTCCTTTCCATCACATAACATTCCACGATTTTATCAGGCAGAAATATACAAAATAAACAAACATATATAAACAAATTAAAAACCCATCAGAACTATAAATGTCACACCAACCTACAGCCTTGAAAGGCACTATAACAAGAAAAATTTAAGGTCTCTCTACATATAGTTTCTATTTTGTCCAACAACAAGATACATATTGGCAAAATAAATAACACTTTCTTCTAGAGAAGCAACTTCCTTATTGCTGTACTGCTCCACAGGCAACAAAGAGAAGTGTTAGGACCTGCAAAAGCACAGATGATATTCAGTAACTGGATGCTACTCAGGAGAAAACCAGAGGGGTTGTTGCTCAGAGACCCTTTTAAAAAATAGTCATACTCCTCACTTCAGTTAGATGATTTCCTCTTATCTGAGAGCAATCAAGTGTTTGAAGAAGCAGTCCATTCAGAGATCAAAATAATACACAGGCCACACAGTTTGGAAGAGATCCAAAGATCATCACATAAATGCAAAACCCTCTACCATTTTACTTGTTATTCATGAACAGTCCTTTTTTGAAAAACATGCACAAATTCTTTGAAATAAACCTCCATACCAAAAATATTGGAAAACATAATCTAAATACGGTTCATATATTTTCAAATAGTCGCCACATAACATTTTCCTATTTGTAGGGCTAACATAAAAGCATGAAGAGATGACTTTCAAAACATTGACAATAAGCAAATTTGCCAACCATCTGTCCAAAAAGCAGTCTAACTTAGACTTAAACACAGAGAAAAAAAAAATAAAAAATAGATTCCCAGCCCAGCAGTGGAACAACACACCTGATCAAACATGAGATCAAGCATGGAAACATTATAGTTTGATTTTAGCAACAAAGAATATGCAGACCAGGAAGATTGTGGCTAATCAAACCTGCCTGGATTTGCCTATATATCTAAAACTTCCATATGAAGCTCAGTATCCAAGTGCATTTTTGAGTTATTGACAACATTCCATGTACACCTCTAATAAATAATATTTGACATGCCAGATGCTGGACTAGCTGTCAATGTGGGTTTTTTTCATGTAATAGCCTTATGGCTAGAGCACTCTCTAAGAAAGCAATAAACACTTTAAAAACTGAGATATTTCATGCCATCCTCTTCTAGCAGAGAAGAATGAGTGGGCAAATACCCACCCCTAAGGGCTAGGCTCAGTGAAGGTCTTTCTACTACTTCGTCAGTGGCACCAGTAAGGAAAGACCAAAAGATTAACGGGACCCCAGTAAAAGAAAATCTAATCCAGCTCATGCTTACACCCTTAGCTGGAGCAGCAGAGCTCTACTCCATGGCCCCAGTACTGTTTTCATAGTATATGGTAATGTTATGTGTATATGGGATAATTCGTGCATATAAAAATGTTAGATGTATCTTATACATATATTGGTAAGAAACACCCTGATAAAAGATTTTTAAGCGCACAAGTCAGTGTCAGGGATTGCATCACAGTGTCGAAAACACCTGGACAAGAGGAAGGAGAACCTCATTTACAAACGAATTAACATAGCCGGCCCAGAGATGGGTCATTCCCCAAGGTGGTTCGAGGAACTCCCGGACGATGAATATGCAATAAATATCTGAGATTGAGATAGCCGGAGCCATCACTGAGATACATCTCAACATCGGACCCCAGGAACATGATCATGGATGTTCATCACTCCCCGGACATGGTTTTGTTCAGCTGGTCGCAGAGAAAGAACTCCACATGAATATGTGCAGTCCTGAAAGGAAGAAAAGGGACTCTGCCTCGGGCAGGAAAAATCGTATAGAAACTGCTCGGGTAGGACAGTCGTCGTGAAACATAGGGGACCCTCTGCTGTAGCGGTCAGACCTGTGTCTCACCCAGCATCGATACCCGGGCTCGGCATTGACCTTTTTTGACTGGATTGTAGCTTTCTGGGACCGAATTTCAGTCGCATAATAAAAATCTATTTTTATAAAATATTAAATTTAGCTCAATTAATTTTTACTTATAACAGTAAGAAAAAATAGTACATTACATAAAGAGCACAAAAAAAACTGTCAAAGAGGTCTCAATCTCTGTCCTGTCAATCCTGCTGAAAGATATAGAATACTTCTCTACCACATATTTAATTGAAAATATCCATTTTCTTCTAGTTTCTCCGCCCTACCTACTTCCCATTATCCATCCACATCAGTGGTTATACTTGCAATGGAAGTATGAATTGCCAGAATTCAAACACATTTGAGAAATTGTAATGGTGCTTACTTAGCCTTTGACTTACTTAGCCAAATTCAATATTCAAAGCAGTAAGAAGACATTTCTTGTGTTGATGCCAAGGACTTCTATGTAATACATCATCTGGACAGGATACAGCACAACTGGTGAGACAATCTCAGTGTCGATTTGGTACTCACATTGACAGCTAGTATGTTGTAGAAGCCATCAAGTTCTAAGCACTGGTTTTATCACAAAAATTGAGTCTGCTTCAAAAGGAGCAACTGGGACAGTACATAAAGAAACAGAATTTTAATATTTTATTTTTTCCTATTTAATGTCATAAAGGCATTATTTTTCCTTTCTATATACAAATTAGACGGAAAAAAAGTTTGACTTACGACAGTTGCTCTCTATGTCACATCCTGCAGAGTCTGGGAAAAATACATACAGAGTGATTCTTGCAGAAAATATAATAAAGCTGCAGATCAAGTAAACAGATTTTTTAAAAATCTGTGGCTTTCAGTTTTGAAAACAGAAGGGTCCTGAATGATAACAAACCAATAACAGGAGCTGTAGGCTTTCATTCAGAGCTAAATGGGCAGTGACCATTTACCATCTAACAGCTGTTTGGTAGCCTATGCATGATGACATAGTAGCCCCTGTTGTAGAAGTGGCCAGATGACAGTCACAGTTAATTGCCATTCCTGCTGTCAGTCTCAAAAAAGGAAACAATAAGACCTGGAGACCATAGTAGCCCATGTCTTTTAGATAGAAAGCAACTCTAGAACAGGACAATGAAAAGGTATTTCTTAAATGAGCCGTGTCTACACAATATGTAGAAGGATCTCAATTTAATAAAGGTTAATATAATATAGCTAATATAGTATTTTTCATGGTTTAACTCCATCCAGGAACCCAGCCCCAGGTAGCTGCTCACTCACTCCCCATAAGCAAGACTGGGGAAAGAATCAGAAAGGTAAAAGCTAGAAAATGCATGGCTTGAGAGAAAGACAGTTTAATAGGGAAAGCAAAAGTCATGCACACAGGCAAAGCAAAACAAGAAATTAATTCATCCCTTCCCATGGGCAAGCAGGTATTCAGCTATCTCCAGGAAAGCAGGGCTGGGCTCCATCACGTATAACAATGACTTAAAAGATGAACACCATCACTCCAAACCTCCCCTCCTTCTACCCCTCGTTTCGTATACTGAGCATGATGGCACATGGTCTGGAATATCCCTTTGGTCAGTAGGGGTCACCTGCCCTGACTGTGTCTCCTCCTAACCTGCCATGTACCTGCAGTTTCCTCACCAGTGTGGCAATAAGGAAAGCAGAAAAGGCCTTGGCTCTGTGTAAGCCCTGCTCAGCAACAGCAAAATTATCTCTGTATTATGTTAGGGGAAATACTTTGCATTCTGGATTTTTAGATTCTTTTTTCCTTAGTAAGCATAAATGCTGGTTTTCATACTGCTCTCTTCCATGCACTGTACTCAAAGCAGGGAGGTCAGTGTTCCAAGTACCATTCTGTTTAGGTAGCTCCTTTCAAAAAAACCCATTTACTCACCCTCAGAAGTATTACCTTAACGGAACACTAGAGCACGGGGCTCTAGTGTTCAACTCCTTAGGCTTAGAAAACAGTATAAAAAAGAAAAAGTAAAAGCTTGAAAGGAAAAGTAACAGCCATAACTTTGCTAAAAGCTGATTCCTATATTGCTTAAAAAGTTGCCATTTACACATAAAAAGCTTTTCAATATTTACATCAAAGTCAACTGAATAAATGCACTAAAAAGTAGCTCCAGATCAAAACTACATCATTTAGATTCCTGATGTAGCAGGCAGCTGTGATACTACATAGAACTTCCTTAATTTGACAAAACTTTCCAGCATGAACAGAAATGCATACTCCAGTTATAAAGAAAAAAAAAAAAAACAAAAAAAACCACAACAACAAACCTATTCATTTTACCTTTAAAAGAATAGAAGACACAACGTGAGGTATTCACTGTAGGTACTTCCCTCTGGTTTACTACTGTTTATTAAGCAAGTATGCAAGATACATGTCTGGAATCAAAAACAACTCTTTTAATTCTGAATTGCCATGAAGGTGGCCACCCTCTACCAGGAGAGCCTTCTGAGGCTGTTTTTGCAATTAATGATGCTTCTGCTTAGTAAAATAACTCCTTCTTGGTCACACCAAGGACCATAAACAGCCTATTTCTACTACTTTGGTTTTGTCTTCCCCTGTTGACAGCCTATCAAATCAGACCATTTTCCTTCAGATGGAGAATATTACATTATATTTATCACTATAGCAACTAACCTAATTGATTTGATGCAGGTTTCTCTTCCACCATAGGATGGAGCCATTATCCCTAAGTATAATCTAAACACTTAAGAAAGAAGAAATTGTCAGTTTATCATTTTACCACATCAGTAGGAATATAATTGGGCTTCATATTCTAAAGGATAAATGAAAGTCTAATGGGTTGTACATGTACATCCGGAACATTCTTTATAAATATGTTTATCTGTCAAGTGGAACTTAAAGTATGGTGTTTACTGGCTGCTCCCAGTAATAGGGATGACTATTGTACAACAAATATACTTCCAGAAACTAAGATTCATGAAGTAATTAAAAGGAGAAGCAATGTTCAAATAATTGATTCAGAAATAAGCTTTGTCAGACTAACAGATTAAAAATGGAAATAGGCAAGATACATCAAAAATTGTATTTACAGTGTTATTAAGAAAGGAAAAATGGAAAAGTTCTTTTCCAGATTTTGTTTTGGAGGCTGCAGGGTGTTTTCATTAGAATGATACAATGAGATAATAAAATATTAGGTTCCTGAAATTAGTTTGATAATATATTCACCTTTACTGTTATACATCCATATACCTGGCAATAAGGTGTGGGGGAAAATAGAGACCACCTTACATAGTCAAAATATTTCCTTTTACTTCCTATGAAATATGGCAATCCTGTTATTTTAAAAGTATTTTTAAAAGTTATCACGTACCCTCCAACACCCAAATTTGCTTTTCTTCAAAAACAGGCATCAGACAAAAAAAACCCTGATTAAACTCTAGCTGATTTTTAAGAGAATTTATAACATCTTAAGTGCTGCTTTACCTAGAAATATTGCTTTTTAACAGAGCATAAACCAATTTTTTCAATGTCTCAAATACTACCACTAGAGAAAATGTTCATGATGCTTCATTAACATTTGGAATTGCAATTGTCAAATCAGTGAAGTATTACATAAATGGTGGAGTGTTTTGACACTGCATATTTTAAGCAGCATGGTGCTTTTCAGTGGTATATGAAATGAAGAGCGTACTGCATATTTGAGGAACACTGTCTACACTGGTTGAAAGAAATAATTAGAAACTGATCTTTAAGCACACTAGAAAATGTCTTCAGATTATCAGCCAACATTTGCATTTTTCATCAGTAAACAATGCAAAAAATAAACAATGAAACAATTATGCTCAATTCAAACAATATGTAACAATTCAAATGGATGACTACGTTCCTTAGAATAAAACATTGTCAAAATTCTCATCTCTGAAAATAAGTAATTTTTAAAGTGTCAGAGTTCATGGTTGACTCTTTTTGAGGCCATGCTGATTGAAAATATATGCACAGAAGATCTCATATCTTCTCATAAGAAGCCTGTGATGCTTTGGACACTTCTAACACAAACTTAACAAAATATTTCCTGTCACTAATACTAAACTGAATTTCTTTGCACTTGAATTATTCATTCTGTAATATACACTCCCATGATACAATAAATTATTTTATAAGTCACTATGTTGTTTAGTATATCCTCTACATTATCACATTGAATATAACATTATGTAAAAAATTATATTATTTAAAGTGCATCCTCTTTACTATGATTTTATAGTGAGAAGTGTAATGCAAAATGTGCTAAATTGCAAAGAAAAACCCAAAATATGTTATTCTTTTTGGCATAATTCACTTTCAGTGTCATCAGTATAAAGGACCCCTGTAATATGCAAAACAGAAGTGAATTAAAGGTTCTCCTAACCAATTACAATCTTGTTTCAAAAAAAAACCCAGAACACATACATAGAAAAATGGTCAGTGTAATATAGTTGGAGGAAATGGAATAGAGGGTTAAGAAATGCAGCAGGTATGCTCCTGCAAACCAGCATCTATTTCCTATTCATCATAGCCTACACCTATTACAGCTCAACAAGGCAAGCCTTGTACAAAATCTTTTATGCTACAGCTAATGAAAACAATATGCACCATGGGTAAATTACAGACCCCATTCAGCTCAGGGTGGGAAAACACAGTGTAGATTCATTTTGGCAAAGCTGTGTGGGTCCTTCCTGATAGATTGCGTTTCCTTTTTTTTTTTTTTTTTTTTTTTATTATAGCATAAAAACTGCTTTTTCTATTCTCTTTGCAAGTTTCCTACTCTGGTGCTATAGACTTACTTGCATTCCCTAACTTGAGGTGTGGGCATTAACTCCACTTTAGATTATATAACTGCTTGAAAATGATTCTTGCTGAAAGTAAAGCAAACAAAAACGACCAAAAACAAACAAAAAAAAAGCAGGAAAAAACAAAGACTTTTAAAAGTATTTATAGTCCAAGTACTTGATTCTTACAGATACCTTATCTGCAACACTTTAATTAATGGAAAAATCTATCAAGCCTGAAAAAAGAATATAAAAACTCTACTAATAACCTGAGATGCAGCTCTAAAACTGGCAACATGGACTTTCTAAACTGGTGAGGATATGCCAAGATTTGCTCTTATGGAATTTCAGAGGATCACATATGATCCCAGGGATGTTAAGACATCTGTCACTTGATGAAGTATGTGCTTCCTAAAAGAATTAACATAAGCAAACCAGCTCCACTTCATGGAAGGTGGACAGAGTTAGGAGAGCATGTATGTGGAGGGAACAGCCTCAGAGGAATCTGGTTTAATCTGACAATAAACAGTGAACAGTGGATCAGGGCTACTACTGCTAGAAAGTTTGTTTCTGAAATCCAAGAGATGTTATTGTTTGGACTGGAAATGCCACATTCACAACCTAAGGACATCTCACTCTACTGAGAAGCAGCAGTATTAAAGTGCCAGTCTACCTGCTGTGCCATAGGGGAGAGGGGAAAAATGTGCTGAGGGGCAAGTCTAAGGCACAGTACCTGTGCCTGCCAGCTTCAGAGCTTGGCCTTCGCCTGAAGTGTTACCTCACATGGGAAGGGTGTGGATTTATGCCCAGCAAAAGCACCAGGACAAACATGTACTTACTGCAGTAAGCGATTAGGAGACTAGCCAGGATCATGATAGCCCAGAAAGTTGAGGACATGCTTGGCAAGGCGCTGGCATCTTTCCTACTGCTTCTCCTGGGAGATGGAGCCATTGAAGCCACTTCCCCGGTGGGGAGGAAAGTCAGACAGTTTCACCAGCCAGCTCTCCCCTTGACTGATGGCCTTGCTCCACGTGTAATCCTCAAGGAAGGCATCTTCCAACGACTCTGCTGTTCATCATCAGCAACATGGTCCTGTTGCAGGAATCATCTTCCAGCCAGAAAGCCAAGGCGACTCTAATACAGGCGGGGCTTGGGAACAGCGGCCACAGCCAGTTTTCCTCCTGTCACTGTGGTGGGATGCACTAACATAGAGGGTTTCACTGCGGCTGGGATGCCTCGCGTGGTACTGAGCTTCAAAGATGTGCCACGAACGAGCCTCTTTATTTTTTTCTTTTCTGTTTTTAATTTGCAGAAGTTGTTCCGCTTGCCGTCCTTCCCCCTGTCTCCCCCTCCCCGGGGGCAGTCCCCGCAGGCGGAGCGCGGGCCCCGGCGGTGCTAACGCGGCGCCTCCCCCGCCCGCCCGCGGCTCTACGGCGACCCCCGCTCAGGGCACCGCCGCCCCCCAGCCCAGGCCAGCATGGCCGCGGGGGCCACCGAGGGGCGAGGGCAGCCCGGCGCCACCACCGCCCGCCCGCCCGCCGAGCAGGGCTCCGCCGGGCAGCTCCGCGCAGAGAGGGCGACCAGCGCCCCGGCCCAGCGCCCGCAGGGCGAGGACAGCCCCGTCCCCCCACGGCCTGTCCAGCCTGAGCTCCCCTCCCGACCGGTCCTGCTGCTCGACGGGGCGGAGGCGCGGGATGCGGCCGGGACACTTTAGGCGGAGGGTCAGCAGCGGGTCTCCTCCTCTCCGTGCGCCGCCCGCTCCGCTCTCAGGCTCTGCCGCTACAGCAGCACTGCCCCTTCAAGTAAAGGGAAGCGGGAGGAGGAGGAGGGGGCCGGCGGTCACGCCCACAGGTGCTCAGCGCTCCGAGCAGAGCGGTCCTTCCCCCCGCCGCTCCGCTCGTGCGTCCCCGCCGGAGAAACGCGCCCGCCCCGGGGCTCGCATCGCCTCCCGGCCCCGCGCTCTCCCCGCTCCCGTTCCACGGGCGGCGACCGCCGGTTTAGGGAGGGAGGAACGGCGGGGCGACTGTCCCTGTCCCCGCGGAGGCTGCTGCCAGCCCTGCGGGGCCGACGGTGAGAGCGGGCTGTGCGGCGGGCAGGGGCCGACGGGCGAGCCCTGTGTCTCGGCGGGGTACAGCCGGCACCGGCCCCCAGCTTCTGCCCACGGCCGCCGATGGAGAGGTGGCGCGGAGGAGAGGCCGGGCCGGGAGCGGAGCAGAGGGGAAGGGAGTGGAGGCGGTGCCCGCCCCGAGCCTCCTCTGGGAATCTTTGCTCTCGGCTGACATGGGGTCTCGACAGAAGTGGCCCAGAGAATTGTCTCTCCCAGTCCCCTCACCTGCACGGTGTGGCTCGAAATCTCCACGATGTATTGCGCCTCGACACCACCACAGATGCTAAAGGAAACAATTCCTCATTGTGTATCCATCTGCGATCCTTATGGGGACTGCTGTTGGCACGCGGTTTCTGTCGCTGAAATGGCAGCGACACATCAGTATGAAATCCACTTTAGAGGGTTTGAGTTCACATGTGTGCCAGTATCCCTTATGATTAAAAGCTTAAATATTTTAAGAGAGACCAGGTAGTTCAGCTTTTCTGTTCGGAGTCTCCATAGCAATGTCTTCAAATTAATATTTTAAGTTCTGCAGAAGGTAGTCACATTCCAAGTACAGGCAGGATTGGCAGATTAGAAGAGGAGCTTAGTCACAAAACGTCCCATTATCTCCTCCTGTGTTTTACTTGCATAATAGAAAAGCCATGAAAAAGCTGATTTGTATTGCTTCAGAAGCCCCAGGTTTGCCTGATTGTTTGCCATTTAAACATATAAACATAAAATTGCAAATGAATGATGCAATATTCACAAGACAGGACTGTAAGGACCTTTTTAGTATGGCTGCACTTGATTAGATATTTGTAACTCAGTTTTGCATTATGAGGACATTGCCAATGTAATCGCTTTGATTTTAGAGAAGATTTTCTGCCAGAATAGTTTCATCCTGAACTGGTAGGGCAATAGATTAATGTGTTCAAACATGCTTCAGAGATTAAATTTTAACTGTTGTTTGAGTACAACTACATTTGGGTACCAGAACATTTCCTTCCAAGATGTCACCTTCTTTTCCCTTATTTTCATGGGAATTTCTTTTCTAGTGTATTTGAAAACTAGATTAGAGCACAGCTCAAGCATTAAGACAACATGCTAAGCTATATTCTCCTTCTCCATATCATTTGAAAGAGCATTTATATGTAGAGGCAAAATCTTTGTATCACCTTCCATGCCTAACTTAAGCACTATATTTTCCTTCTAAGTCAACTTTAATTCATCATCCCTCTAGGAATCCTGAAGTATTCAATTTGATGTTGTAAAGTTGTACAGCTTCATGAGCATTTTTTAAAAATGAGGACTTTCAAAATTCCTCTTCTCAGACTAAATGTAAATAAGTGTTAAGCAACAAAAATGCCTCTGCACGTTATGCTGCTGTTCATTGCATTTCCAGGACTAACATGTAAATTAAGCATTTTTCTGTATTTATGAAAACATTTGATTTCCATTATAGCTGTGAGTAATGAATGTCCACTTAAATAGCATATTTTAAAAATTACTATAAAGAAAAATCAAAAGTATCTTGAAATGAGTTATGTAGTATCATGTCTAGATCAAGAGACTCTAAAGCCATAAGGGACAGCTGTAGATGTATATAGGCAACTATACCTTTCAGTAGAGTCCACAGAATTCTATATAGTAAATCTTACACTTTACCTTGTGGTTAGACAAGAGGATTTCCCTTGAAAATACATCCAGCTTTCAGTCTGAGGAGTGGGAGTCATGATGACTGCTCACCTAAATAGAGCTTGAAGGTTCATGCAGAAGCTTAAGTCTTGCTTTGATAATTCTGAAAACGGACATTCTTCACTTGAGACCAGGTTAATTCCCATGCTGGAGAACTACTCAGTTACTCAGAAAGTAAGGCACCACTCACTGAATACGGGAACCACTGAGCTTGAGCCTTTCTGTTTCTATACAACTACCTTTAATAGTTTTACAAAGAAATTTTAAATTAATAAAGATTTTCAAACATTACATTTTGATTTGATTGTCAAAGACAAGACTTAAAACCACTCTTAAAATGCAATTTTAGGTCACTGCTGATTTGTTTTGTAGGTGCATTTTGATTTCCAGTAATGGCCTGGCTGTTCTGCAGGGTCTTGTATTGAAAAATATTTCACCCTACAGTGACAGTATTCACAATGTAAAGCCTTACTTTAGGAAGAAGTGGCAGAATGTGATCTCAAATTAATTTGCTTACCCATTTCTTGATATGTTCCACATACTTTGATTTTCAACGGAAATTATGTGAGGTCTGTCTTTATTGCCCCCTAATCTCCCAATAAATTCCCAGTATTCAGACCTGTGTATACGGAAATGTAAGAAAAACAATGATTAAAGTAATGAACAGATGTCTGAAAGCTGAATAGAAAATAGAAACCTACATTAAAGGCTGTATATCAAAGTGAAATACCCTTTTCAGAAATCAGATTTGTTCTCATATAATCAAAGACACAGATCTCTTATTCTGCCATTACTGTTGGAGTTAATATTTGCAAGGAAATTAAAATAGTATTTAAGCTGTTTACTAAGGCTGCGCTGTTGGTCACATTGAAATTATAAGCAAAATTGACTAGAAAAGGCATAGTTTGAAGCCTGTTGTAAGCTGTAGCTATGTCAGAGTTTGAACATGATGTGTGTATGTATCTCTGCTTTCTGCAAGGATGGCAGACCTGTGAAGTCTGTGTAGTGATGTTGACCTCTATTTTAGGTGAGAAGATAACCTACAGAGGATAAATCTTAACATTCATTTAGCATCAAGCATGTACATGATAGAAGGTAGATAATGTTCTTCAGGTCTTTACAGAGAGACCTTCTGTCCTTTTTGAATTTGCTTATTTGCTTTGAAAATAGAAGGTTTAAATAAGTTGTGGGTAAGTTACATGGCATTGTACTGGTTCAGAATAATTCAGAGAGAATTAACAATCAATAATATTCAAGCCAACAACTGAGTTTTCGCTTGGGATAAAATAAAAATCTGCATTCAATTCCAAATGTTGATTTCAAGGAATCAAGAGAATATCTGAATGGACATTATTGATTAGATTTGTTAATTCTGAGATAAATATGAGCAAAAGAAGATGTAAAAGAATAGCAGCATTTAAAACGTTTTTTACAATGTTAAAAACATGAATTACATACAAGAGCTGTGTAATATAAGGTTGTTGTTATATCTCAAAAAATTTTCAAAGGAAGAGCAGTAGAGCATAATACTAAGAAAGTAAGCTCCTCAACTTTATTTAACAATTTATATTTTCGACAAATTAGTAAACAACTCTATAGTCTCTTTATAAAAATCCATAGCACCTCTTTAACAACCATAGCAAATATAAGAAGGAAGGAATGCAAGAGAATTGCAATTTTCTTCATTTTCCTTGATATGGAGACCAGTCAGGGAATATGGATTCATGGTTGAAGAAAAATAATAGTTTTGGTTAGATTTTATGAGAACATTTGCTATCTTTGCATTTGCTCGTCTTAGGCCATCTTTAGAAAAAATATTTTATCTAGACACATGCCTCAATTATTTTTTTAAATACCTGTTTAGTGTCCAGAATATTGACCATCTATTTAGTAGGGAAGTTTTTGCTATTGATTTACATGAAGCAGAAAATTATTGTATTTGTGAACAAAGAAAAAGTAAGGAAGAAAGAGAGACAGTGTGCAGTTGAATGCTTAATTCATTGTGAAATTATAATTTAGAGAGTTCAGTTCTTCAGTAACAGAAATCATAGCTTTGTCTAAATGGCAGTGAACTTCATACATATGAAACTGTGGGATAAGAAACTTAGTTCTCACCCACTAGTTCAGTAAAAATCTTTATTTTCAGAGTACTTTAAAATTCATAGAGAGATATTTTGATACGCGTACATGAAAGAGCCTTTATTATGGTCAGTAACAGTAAGGTTCTTAATAAAAATTCCATTAATGCATAGTCAAATATATTTAGAGGGTTAGAGGGAAGCCATTGACCAAATTCAAGTCATGTTGCTTTATTGCATTGTATTGTCTGCATGGCAGGTATTCACACTGAGGAGTGCTTTTGTTGATTTTTACAAATGTAAAACTACAGCCTTATTACATGTAGATTGTGCCTTTTCACTGATCTTCTTGCTTTAACAAGGTACCAGTTAGTAGTGGTTTTTTTGGTTTTTTTTCTAGCCATTATTAATTTAGCTGGGTTTAGGGTTTTTTCCCTAATTTTAATTACGTGCCAAAGATATTATAGATACTGTGTGATATAGATACAGTTTATAAAGCTATATGTGGTTTTGATTTGACATGAAAGCTTTCATAAGTTATAGGAAATTCTCACCCTGTAAAATAAAATCTATGAAGTTGTCCACTGACAGCTATATTAACCTGTCCAATTATATGCAAAGCCAAACATTTAAAAAAAGCAAGGAAGTGACAGTGGGAATATGTTGCCAATACAAAACATTTTTATACCTGTCTGTAGAGCTGATGGGGTGTCACAACATCCACATTATCATCCTGACTGATTTTTATTTGTAGACTTTACACTAAAACGCAATGAAGAGAAATACTTAAAGGTGCATTTTAATTCCACTTTGTGTCAAAGACAAGTCTGTAGTTTTTAATAAAAAATGACACCAATATTACATCCTTTCAAAATGTGTCTGACATTTTTTAAAAGAAATACTAGTTTTAGATGACCAAGAGATTAAATGAACTTTTTCTAAAAATACTGCATTCTCAGTTAGGTCCTAAAAATATAGAGATTGAAAAAAAAAATACTTTACTGTTGTCATGAAAGTGCAAATATCACATCTAAAGTTGGGTTAAAATAAACTGCATCTTTTCATAGCTTGAACTAATAAAATGTTTATTGTTTATGATGTGGGTGTGTAAAATTGTTTCTTTGCATTGAAATGCCTGCACCTGATGTGGCAGATAAGTACATTCCTGTCACTTAGCAACCTTTACTAGTTCAGAAAAAAAAATTGGGAGAGGGTATCTTAAATGCCGTTATAAAAGTTTCTGGAATTTAGCAAATTACCAAATCATTCAGAAGTGAGTCATTACCTGAGGTACAGTGATGTAATATACTGGATTTGACAGCAAGAACAAAAATAACTAACTTGCATACATGGATAATTTAGGAGGTGAGTTATTTTAAAAACTTAGGAAAGAAATCAGAACATGAAACAGCAAACAAACCTGAAATAAATCCGAATATGGTAAATTGCTTTCATTACAGCAAATAGATAGAAAATGAGAGGGATATGAAACCATTACTCTGAGCAAATTTTTGTCTTGGAAACTACATAAATTATTAATCAGATCTGTTGTGAGTTAGATCCAGTTTAATTTTGTGCAATCAAGCAAAAGGGACACTGAATTCAGTTCCAAAGTGTCCAGAAAAATCTGCTTTTGATTACCTGACAAATAACACATGCAATTATTTTACAATATATTTAAAGTTACGAAAGAGTACATTACTTGCTTAGGAATTTATTCCATTTTGTCTTTTTTCCCCCTCTAATTTCACTCTACTTTTTTTCCTTCAATGACATACCACAATTTGATAACTTACACGCTTGACACTTACATGTGTTAAGAAGTGTACAGTCACAAGATCTAATTTTTTTTGTCAGTCCTGTATTTTTTTCTGTCCTGTGTCTGTTAGCTTCCCTGCACAGTATTCTCTAGGAGAGAGAAATCAAAGTATCCTATACTTGTCTGTATATACAATCAGGAAGTACCCATTCAAGAGAAAACAGCATCACTGAAGATCTGGCAACTGCATCATCCTGTTTTTCATGAGTGTTCTCTGAAGCCACCTTTGGATTTGCTATGTAAGTCCTTATTTCCTTGGACATTTAAAGACACACACAAGAGATGTAATGGCATATGAGGCTATGTCTTCTTGCCCTTTTCTGGAAATCTTGCTCCTTCTTTACAAACCTTGCTATAGGAGAAGAAATAGGTGGAGAAATAGGTGTCTGGAAGTGGAGTACAGGGTTGTGCTTGAGAGCTGAATTCTTGTGATGATGAAGCAAATACATTTTCTGAGCAGCTCTTTGATAATGTCTTAAATGTCTCTTGGTGCCTTAGATGCTACTGGAATTATGAATTCTTAATGTTTTTTGGGTTGTTTTTTTTTTGGTAAAAATTTTGATAAAATATTTTAAGTGTTCTGTTTGAAGGTGAGGTAGCCTACAAATATTTTAAAAATGGATTTTTAAGAACTCATCTCTATGATGCAGTGAGTTCAGATGTGCTCAGTGTAAGCTGATACTTGAATTCTTAAATTCACCATGCAGCAATATGTTTGATCAGTGAATAGTAGGAAATCTTCTCAGGAAAATAAATCATGACAAACCATGCAAAGCTGCAGATTTAAAAGCTGGAATTTTCATCCAGAGTTGATAAGACTAAAAGAGAATGTAGCTCCTTTTCATTCTCTCACTTGCCAGTTCAACTATGTGTTCTTTAGAGCAGGATGAAATTATGTTTCTGGTATCAGAATCCTATCTTTCAGAAATCAGATAACTTTCTGTAACCAAAGAAGCCCTCAAAAAAATCATTGCCTTCCTGAGTGGAAATTAGAAACTATTGCAACAGGTTTACTCTAAACTGTAGCATACAAACTGCAACCTGTGAACCTGATGGACTTATTTTGAGAAGCAGACAAGCTGTCTCTTGAATGATATTGCTGAGGAGCAGACAAGGGTTGAAATTGCCAATGTTTTTTCTGGTGAGCTGAAATACTCTATCATCAAACACTATTTGTTTTTATCATATAAAATAGGATTTTAGATGTAGGGTAGGAAAAGAAAGGCTACTAGAAGGTGGAGTAGGCAACAGTAAATTACAAATAGGAGCAGTTTACTGGAGATCTTGCTGGTAAAATAAGTTTTAGTTTGGGATTTTTGACTTTGGGTGAGATTTTTATGGGGGGACAGAGGAAGGGAGAACAAGAGGTGGTGAGATGGCAGTAAATGCTGGATTAGAGAAGAGTATTTGTTCATAAGGCAGTAGACATGTTTTATTCTAAAACTATCACTTCCATGTGCATCCTGCAAAATTTTGGCAATGCTGAAGCATTACTTTGGGTAAAATGTTTGGCTTTCAGAGAACACTAAGCTCCTAAAGTTCAAAATTGGGAAATGTGAAGTCCTGCATCTGCAGAGTCCACCACTATGGACTGGGGCCCATGATGTGGAAAGTGGCTTTGCAGAAAAGGACCTGAGAGTCCAGGTGGACATCAAGGTGACCAGAAGTCAGCAATGTGCTCCTGTAGCAAAGAAAGCCAGCAGCCTCCTGTGCTTCATTAGGCAGAGTGCTGCCAGTAGGTCAAGGAAGGTGATCCTTCTCCTTTAGTTAGCACTGGTGAGACACATCTGGAGTGCTTTGTCCTGTACTGAGCTGTCACAAGAGGTAGTACAGGAGAGCACAAGAAAGGTATGTCCAGCTCTCTCTTTAGTGCAGCAAAGAGCTGAGAGAGTGGTTAAGGAATCAGAGCATCTGTTGTATAAGGGGAGGTGGAGAGACCTGAGATTGTTTATCATCAAAAAGAGAAGGCTGTGGGGGTATGTGTGTTTTTGCGTGTGTATGTGCATGTCTTACTAATGGGTCCTGATGGGGCAGGACAGACTCTTCCTAGCCAATGAAAGGAAAAGAGACAATAGGTACAAATTGAAACAGAGGAAATTCCACTTAATTATAAGAAAAAATATTTTACTTTGTGGGTGATCATACACTGGAGCAGGTTGTGCAATGACATTGTGCAGTCTCCATCCTTGGGAATATACAAAATCTGTTTGGATAATGTCCTGAACATCTCATGTAACTGAGCCTGCTTTGAGCAAGGAGATAAGACTAGATAAATTTCATAGGTCTTTACCACCTTCAACTGCTCTTTAAAAAGTAATTGAGTAATGCTAAATATATATAAAAATACATATTTTAAAATTATAGTTTTTTATTCTTGCCTCTTTTCAAGGCATTTGACTATTATCTAAGACACCAAGTAAAATTTGTGCTTTCAGACAGCATGATGAGCTCTAGGTACCTCAGCACAGGATCTGGCCATAAAATCAGTAAATGGTCCAGCTTAAGAAATAACATGGAGGTATCCACTTAAAAAAGCTGAGGATGAGGGTAACTCCTGTCATCTTATTAGTACTCTAAGTACTTTTCTATCCACCTGGATAACCTACTCCTGAAAGCTGTTACCTATAATCCTTCCTTCTAACCAACTATTGTGTTTAGAAGAGAATGAAGTGGTGGCAATAGGACAGGTGTCACATCAGGTCCTCAAGGCCTCCTAGTCATTACAACATTTATTCAGGACGTATTGCAGCTCAGTTCAGTTCTCCTCTCTGCCAGGGGCAAATCTGCATCAATCAAGGGTTCTATAATGGGGCACTTACAATCCCCTGGTTGGGACAATGTCGCTGCACATGTAATAAATCAAGATTTACAGGGCAGAAGGAGAAACTATAAAAGTGAAACTGATTCTGTAGCTAACTGTTTATGTGGGTACTCTCCTTGAGAGGAGATCAATCTTTTCTTGCCAGATCCCAGGACAGTTTGTATAATTTTAACCATGACTGCATAATGTGCTTAATTACGAAAAAGACATGCCACTGAAAACGACCAATATCTGAAAACTTTATTTACCAGGACTTAGCTTCCATGCTTTGTCTGAAAATTGAGTAGTAGCTAGTGTAAGTATGTAGCCTTCGTGGCAAATTTTTGGATAGTTACATCTAGGACAGGTTTCATTAAACAAGCAAAAAAAATGAAATTTTTACATTAGTATTCAAAACAGTGTTTTCTGAAAAGATCAAACAAATATTATAATTAATACACTGTTATTCACTCCACTGAACACTTTCTTTCTTTAGGCTCACATTCTTCTTTATCCTACCCAAACACTTTTATTAATGCAAACACTTCATTAGTTACTGGAAATAATACTTTCCATAAAAAAATATTTTTAATTTGTCCAAAACTTGTTTGCCTTCTCCTCCATTGCTTCATTGTTTACCCTTTAAAATCTGCAGGTTGCAATATGAGAAGTCAGATGCTTCACCGTGTTTGGGATTATTGCAATACAACTTAAGCAGTATTATATACTTCTGCATATATTGCTGTTTGCACAGAACCCATACCTAATACTGGAGCCTCTGTGGTGAGCAGGAATATGGACAGGTTTTCCTCTGCTACACCTGTGGCACTGCACCACTGGTGCCAGCTCTGATGGGGACACCCCCATCTCTGCCTTACCTTTGTGAGGTCCTGGGTTTTCAGAGCCAAATTTGATGTAGCTGAGGGGTGGACACCTGGCATCGCAGCAAAAAGGAGTGTCAGCATCAACTGGATCCTGTGCAAGCTCTGATTGCAGCTGGAGAAGATGACCCTTGGTGAAACTTGCCCAGAGGGCAAGATAACAGCATTATCTTTCTTCATTATAGAAAAGCATATAATATTCAAACCTGTGGAATATCCAGCACTATAAGTAGGAAGAAAGAATGGCTTAGCCATTCATCATAACTTGACATAAACACATTTCATAGAATCATACAATGGTTTGGTCTGCAAGGGACATTTACAGGTCATCTAGTCCAGCTATCCTAAAATAATCAAGGACATCATCAACTAGATTAGGTTGCTCAAAGCCCCATCCCACCTGACCTTGAATGCTTTCAAGACTGGGTTCTCTGCCACTCTGGAAAATCAGTTCCAGCATTTCACCACCATCCTTTTAAAAAAATTTCTTCCTTAAATCTAGACTAAATCTACTCTCCTTAAATTTAAAACCTTTAGCTCTTGTCCTATGACAACAGGTCCTCTTAAAATATTTGCTTCCATATTTCTTATAAGCCCTCTTCAAGTATTGAAAGGTCACATTAAGTTTCCCCACAGCCTTCTCTTTTCCAGGCTGAACAGCCCCAAATGCCTTAGACTTTCCTCATGTTAGAGATGCTCCAGCCCTCTGGTCATTTATGTGGCCCTCCTCTGGACCCTTTCCATTTGGTTCACATCTTTCCTGTGCTGAAGACCCCAGAGCTGGATGCTTACCCATTTGATTCACAAGACTGATAAGTGGTTATTTGCCACATGTTCAGCTTATTAGAACTGGTTCATTGGCACCCTAGGAAGGCATCTTGGTTCTTTCTCCTGTTGGGCACACTAATGAAGGGCTGGGAATATTGATTCTGTGTGTCTCTTTGAGACATTGCTTAGCTGCTCCCCTATGGAGCTTCATTTCCTCCATCATGACAATATCCTGCAATATTATCTCCAGTTGAATGGAACTGCTTTGTGTTTGGAGCAGTGTGAGCCACATAATCTGTTAATACACTTTTAGGTACTGGACTGAAAAAAGATTTTGCAAATTTTTAAAAATAATTTAGCTTCAAATGAGGAAGCAACATACTTAGTTACAAGACCACTAATGAATATTTTAATTCACTTCTATTCTTGTACTGAGGGTAGCAGGACAATAAAAACGGAACCCAAACACAGTTCTGTCATAATGAATTAAAGCAATCAGAAAAATTTCTTGACAAGTTGCCAGCCTTCATCATTAGGGACTTCTCTGATGCTCATTCCACAATGAATTTTTAAATCTCATCAGCTGTGTGAACTATCTTTGTCAGGCAGGAAGGACCTTACCAATGTCTTTGTTTATTATCAGGACCTCACATGAAACTAACATGACACTTCAAGTCTGATGTGAATTTTTCTATGACCATAGGCTCTCTTTCAAACATGCTGAGTGTTGATACCTAGTATGACAGAAACTTTCAGTCATCTGTGCTACTTAAAGTTGCACTGTGTTTTTCCCCTGTCCATCCCCAAAATCATCTACTATGATCAAAATGCCCCCTTCTCACACAAAGATCTCTGTGTTTTATGTCAGATCTGGATATTTTATGCACTTTAGTCATAAGAAGAATTGGCTTCAAGAAAAAATTGAGTAAAATCCTTATACATTTTAAAATACTAATTTGAGAAATTTGGAGGATGAAAACTGCAGATTTTGACTGATCTGCATTCTTCAAAATTCAGAAATTATAAAAATTGAAGATAAAGTAATTTTTTTGAATAGGATATTTCAATTATGCCCTCAGAGGTTATGTCTCCTCCTTTATGATTAACTGTGGTGCTGGATGAAGCTTTTCTATACAGTAATCTTTTCTTTTTGTCTTGTCACTTTTAGTTCCAATATAATTTTAAGAGATAGCTTTTGAATCATTAGATTTTTCACCTAATTGGAAAGCCATTACAGTCAAAATATGGCAAGAAAAGAGCCTGTCAATGCACCCATTTCTTTTAGTTTAATTGTAGTCCATCTACCTTACCTTCTTTCTGATCTACTTTTAAATTTAGATAACATTCTCTATGAGATTTCCCATAAACTGTCATTCTCGGAAACTGTGATACTTTCCAAATGCTGCAGAATCATGCATATTTTTCTAAGGTTATTCTGATGCCAAATGAGGAGCAAGATAATAGATATCTTTTAAATAATGTCAGAAAATTGTCATCTTGTCTCTTTAAGGAAAATCTGGTGAAAGTAATTTTGACAAAACATTTTTTCACAAAAAAATGTTGTCTTGATGAAATCAAAGCTTTTCACAAACATCTCTTTCTAATAAAGGTTTCACAATTAAGATTTTTTTTTTTTTTTGTATGTCCAGGATAGAATTTCTAAATGACTTCTGACAAATTGAGATGCACTTTGTGATCAGGGCAAATTAGGAGATCTGGGTTTAAACTGTTTACATCGAGCTGCAGAAGGTAACTGAGCCTGGGCCTAGCACTCTAAAAGTGTTTGTCCTCAGCACTTGAATGCTGTTTTTTGAGGTAAATCGATCTCAGAGCTCTCTTCAAAGCTTTTTATGTATCATAGTTTTCCCCCTACATGGAGGTAAAACAGAAGAGAAAATGTCAACTATGATGACTAAAATAAAATTCCTTTGGTCTCAGGCCCAGTTATCTTTCAGAGTGCAAACAAAAATGCTGTTTGGATGCATTTAGTTAGGAAGGCTCATATGGCATATTTTAAATTCCAGTTATAATTTCAGGTCGCAGTTCTGTATTGATTCACAACACATAATTCTCCTTGATTTAAGTGAAATTATCTCTATAGGTGCATGTAGACAGCTGGAGTACTTCTGTTTATAAACTTTGGCAAAGAGAAAACCCTGCAATTTTAATGCTAAAAAAAAAAATTTGAATTTGTCATTCGAGTAAACAGTTTTATGCACATTTTATATATCAATAAAATTCTCTGCTTAAAATACTGTGCTAGTCTTTCATGGGGAAGATTTTAATATTCCATTTCACAATAATATAAAAGACTTTAGATCAGTTAAGGAATTAACCAAATAGTTGAGGATGTTGGTTCTAAATAATTAAAAGTGTTAACATTGCTGGTAGCCACTATTAGAACAGTCAGGACAAAGAACACAAGCCACATAATATAATATCTTCTGTTTTAATCTGAGGCACTCAAAATTTTGGAAGATGATTAGAACTGTCAAGTGGGCAAATGTACATATAAAAATATGAGAAGATATTTTTTGATTTCAACATAAGATTTGTGAAACAACTTAGCTATTGGGAATGAATGACTAAAATTTATCTGTTTAGATTGAAAATATCTGTGTGAAAACCAAATTATGATAGTTTTACAATAAAGATAAGCTGTTATATGATAATAACAAATAGTGATACTGAATGGACTTACATTAGCATATTTAAATAAAGGTAGTATTTCTTTGTAAGATTTTAAAAAGTATAAGTACCTTTTAAACTGGACTAGACATTTTGTAGATCATGAGCAAAATGCTATTTTGAGCTTCTTGACAATCATCTTTTTAATGCATTTTGATTAAATGGGAATTGTCTAGCAGTAATTGAGGTCTCTGCATTCTGAAGTATGGGTTTCTGAAATAAGGAAAAAAGTGATTTGCTGTAAAACTGCAACCTTGTTAATTACTGCTTAGCTGCCATCCATCCCAGGACCACTCAATTACAGTAGGCAAATCCTTATTTAGCTTACCCCAGTTTTTACTGAGGATTTAGAATTCTCTACCTGCGCGTGACCTGAATTGCCTTACTTTGGTCAGGTACCTATCTTCTGCCTGTGACCTGCTGAATCTGTGACACAGCCATGGCAGGGTTCAGATGTGCTAAGTACTCTCACAGCATATCAAATGCACACTATCAAAAGAGCTATGATAAAGTGTATCATGTCTGCATTCTTTCTAAAATCAGTTCTCAAGATATAGAAGGGTAAGCTGTTACCTCTCACATTTGAATATTAAACAAAAAATTAATACTATTCCCTCATGAAACCTGAGATAACTTGTATTTTAAACCTTTCTCCAGAAGAGCAGCTTCAAATTCACCTTTCTTGCTTCCATAGAAAATGATCAAGTTTTACTGCACAGAAGACATTTTAAAGTGGGGGATAACTTTAAAGTGACTCCAAGTTTTAATTTCTCAATTACAAAATAGCTAAAATAATTACACTCCTACCCAAACATCTTGATATTGTTGATGAAAATCACAATTTAAAAATGAATACATCAAAAGTGTCCAAGTATCATAATACTTGATGGCATTTCTTTCCAAAATTAATTACGATAATATTTTCTAAGTGTTGACCATATTTCCATATAAAAGATTGATTCTTTCACTTTTCTCCAATAGGCAGGCAAAAGGTGATACACTGCTTGATTATTTCAATATTCTGGTTTTGGCTGGGATAGTTAAATTTTTTCATACTAACTTGTGTGGGGCTATGTTTTGGATTTGTGCTGAAAATCCAGTGGTAATGTTGATAACCCACTCCTGTATTCATTTTTGTTGAGCAATCCTCACACAGTGTCAGGGAATATTCTGTTTCTCACTTGATCCCACCAGCAAGGAGGCTGGGGGGCACAAGAGGTTTGGAGGGGACACAGGAAGGACAGCTGACCCAAGCGGCCCAAGGAAAATTCTATACCACATGACATTTTCCTCAGCAATAAAACTGGAATGGCTGGATGTGGGCCAGAGGTGCTGTTTTTCCAGTACTGACTAAGCATTGATAAGTTGGTAGAGAATAATTGCTTTCTTTTGCATCACTTGTTTTTCTTAATTTTAATTTTCTTTCCTCTTTGTTTTGTGGTTTTTTCCTTACCTTTTTCCCCTTAATATTATTAAACTGTTTTTGTCTCAAACCATGAGTTTTCTCACTTTACTCTTCCCATTGCAGGGAGGTGAATAAGTGGCTATGTGGGGTTTCGTTGTCAAAATGGACTTAAATCACGACAGTGGACTAGACACTGCCTCTCAGTCTATTCACTTCATACATTACTGCATGGGAAGGAAGAAGAAAAAGGATGAAAGAAGAATGAACAAAAAAAAAAATATATATATATATATATATATATATACACACTATATATATATAATCACTTACAATTCTTGAGTAGTTGTATATCCATAGCAAAGAAAATCACTGGGATGCATATCTATTCTCAGAGCATGTAGACTGAACAATTCAGTGGAAGGCAGTATTTTTCTTTGTTTTCATTTACTTAATTGTTGCATCCCAGGCTGTGTTCAGATTAGGGGTTTTATAATGTTAGTTAGCCGGTTCTGTGTACCCCTTTGTACACCCCTGTTCCCCTGCAATGGTTCGCTCCTGGCTGCCTGCCATTGGAGTTTCCCCACGTCACTCCAGTAACCACCCCCTGTTCTTTCCTGAAACTTCCTTGTCAGTTACCCCATCCCCGCATCCCCGTTCGTCCCAGAGCCCTGTGTCCGCCCCTGTCGCATCCCCATTGGTCGCCGTGGTCCATGTCACCGCCACGGCGCCTGTCCCCATTGGGCGGGAGGGCTTCTTCCCTCCTTGGCCCACCCCCTATAAAATCCCACGCACCCCCGGTCCCAGCGCCATTTTGTCCATGTGGCGCTAGGGAGCGAGTCGCACTTCTCTGCCGCAGCTCCACGCGACAATATAAGCTCTGCAGCCGACCACGCAGACAGAGCAGACATTCCTTCCCTCTTTGTCTCACCCCTCGCGCACGGCAGCAGAACACGGCCAGCCCCACCCCAGTGTGCAGAACACAGCAGTGCCCAGGAGAAGCGGCACCCTGGTCCTGCCGAGAAGCAACGCCCTTGCTGGGCTCTCCGGAGCTGCCTGGGACCAAGGAAGACAAAAAAAAGCCACACTTAATATTTGTTTATATTCTCAGACCAAAGTACAAATAACTTCCTGAGAATGAAATGAGACAATCAAGTGAAATGAGACAATCAAGTGAAAATGTTCATTTGCGTCCTCTCAAATGTTCTTTAGAAGAACATGATGCACTCTACTGATTCTAAAGAACAGCAAAGTTAAAGTTAGTTTTGTAGTAGTCCCTCTAACAGAAAGCAATTTCCTTTCTTGGCACTCCACAGACTGTTATTCCATTGAGACTCATGCTCAAGAAACTGCCATTTGTTTACTTTTTTACATGCTACCATTTTCTGGTCACTGTGTGGCTACTTCAGCTACTTTGGCACAAATCAGAGCAGCTACTTTAGGAGCAGAAGTTTGCTATGTAGTCAACAGAGAGCACTAGACACTGCTTGGGGCCAGTTCAGAATGTTTAAAATTAATCAAATTGGAATTCAACTGGTCACTATAATCAATGGAGATTAGCACAAAGGTTTTATCGTGCTTATAACAATGACAAGTTCAGCTGGGAACTAAATATTCTTTCTATTGATTGCAAAGCTAGCCAACCTATGACTAGATCAGACATTACAGACATTTAAACTGAGATGAGATGGACTATCTCTTTCCTCAGCTCAGACAATTAGCACTGGACTTTGCAGCTGGGGATCCCACATTAATATACCCAGGCCAGACTACCTGGATCAGTGTAGGTGACAGCTTTGATCTATCTGCAGCTATTCCCCTCTGAGGAGTTTAATTTCTCCATTGCAAAGGCTTTGATTGCCATCTGATCCCAAAATACACATCCATTCTGGTCATCATTTAGCACATAAGCACTGTGAGAGTTAGGAAATCCAGAATGAAGAAGGGTCAAAATAATAATTGCACTGGGGAAGTGGTATTTGTGAGGACACAATAATTGTGTTCTGCAGATCTGTTTGAGAATTTCAGTCTGTCTCTCCTCTAAATTTTCAGGGACTTGCTATTTTTCTGGTGCAGTTTGAAAAATTCAGTCTTGGTCCATACCAGCAGTTAAACAATCACTTGGATTTTGTATTCAAGCATTTTAATTTATTTAAATTTATTGGAAATAAAAATAGAAATATTATTAATGTATCAGCAGAATCTATTAGAAACTATTGTCTTGATTTTTTTTTTTTTCAGTTTTTGTCTCTTCTGGGGATCATCCAAAACCTATGAAGTTCCTAGTGAAGTACCAACATTAGTCCCACTTGGAATTACTAACCATGGAAAGAAAGTGAACATGGTTCTGCCATGTTATACTGGTTTCTTGAGTTTATTTTTAAAATAGTTCCACTAACATGTTTACCACATTTTTTCCCCTGGAAAACTATTTCAGTATCTCACTTAAATTAAATTTGCAATCTCCATATATTAACAGCCTATATATATATATATATAGGTATATTTAGGTGTGTATATGTATATATATACTAATCTGTTTATACCTAAGCAGTTGAAAAGAGATTGGTTTTCCTCATTGTTTACCTCCACTACATATTTACAAAGGGTAGGATTATCTCATGTCAGCCTTAAATGAGCCATGTTTATATGTAATGCCATTTTGACTCTCTCCAGATAGGACTTTTCACTCATCGAGATCAAAGTGGTCTGAAGTATTCTAAAAGTTTTTGCTTCTGTTAATGCTGATTTCTTTACAGTCTGTGGTATGTTCAGAGCAAAATGATAAGGCAATGAATCATTGGCCAATGAAAAAGCCACTGTCGACTGTTGTTGCATCCCGGGTTGGTTTAGTTAGGGGTTCTAATAACTGTTAGTTAGCCAGTTCTATGTACCCCCATATCCCCCACGATGGTTCGCTCCGCGTCACTTACCATTGGAGCCTTCCCATGCCAGTCTTGTGGCCACCCCCCTGTCCATTCCTGAGAGTTCTGTGTCTGTTACCCCATCCCTGCATTCCCATTCGTCCCCGAACCCTGTACACACCCCTGTCATGTCCCCGTTGGCTGCCATGGTCTACGTCACTCCCCCGTTGCCTGTCCCCACTGGGTGAGAGGGGCTTCCGCCCCTGTCGGCCCACCCCCTATAAAACCCCATGCGTCCTTTGTCTCGCTGCCATCTTGTACATGCGGGCACTGGGGGACAGACGCCGCCCTCCACTGCGGCCATCATGCGGCAATAAACCTTCTCCAGCCAACAGCAAGGCGAGGTGTGCCATTCCTTTGCCCCTTCATCTCCTTCCAGCACCAATTACAGAGCGCGGCAGCCCACGCCGGTGCACTAAGCACTAGAGCGCCCGGGAACATGGCAGCCCCGGACTCCCGGACAATACGCAGAGCCTAGCCGGGCTCCCCAAGCAGCCCGGGACCGGGGAGAAGAACGCAACGCCACAGACTGTAGTGTACTTTAAATCCTAAATTTCTTTATTAGCAGGAAGTAAAAATGATGGAAGTGAAGTTCAGAACTGGGAAACACTACTTTGGAATAAAAGAGAAATTACCTAATTGAGAAAGGCACATATGAACTAAAATAAATCTGGAAAGGGAATAACTCTGACTTCTGGAG
Source organism: Vidua macroura (assembly GCF_024509145.1). Classification (NCBI taxonomy): domain Eukaryota; kingdom Metazoa; phylum Chordata; class Aves; order Passeriformes; family Viduidae; genus Vidua; species Vidua macroura. Next base: position 57,204,695 of record NC_071575.1, read on the forward strand.
GTCAAATCAAGTCACTACAGGCATTTTCCTGTTCTAGTGTGAGTTTTGTAGGGCTGTTATCTTGTTTCCCTACAAAGTCAGTGTTGATTAAGTGCCACTTAAGAAGGTTTACCCTTTAAAAAAACTCACCATGCTGATGTGTACAAGAATCTGAGTGGCTGCAACATACAGACCAACAGGACACAAAGTTTGAGTTAAGTGCAGTGGAGCCTCAGTAACACATCCACACTCTAGTCTGTAAGAAACGGGATGTTGAATCTGACCTGTCTTGCAAAGCACCTTGAAGTGTAAGTGATTTTAGCTCTTGTGTGGTACTCAGATCTCCTGAAGATTTGACCACAACATTGCTTTATAGAGGTCTGTTTTCAGGTGACAAACCACTATACACAGTTCCATGAAAGGAAAATAACTGGGGCTAAGCACACAGTTGTAGATGAGTTGTTTGAGATCTCTGCTTTAAGAACTTTCCCCCTGTGGAGAAGAGAGGAATACCAACCCTACCAAGGTTAGTGATGACACACATGCATTGGGCAGTGCTACAAGCACTGGCAGCTGCCTGGAGCCAGGTACCAGGGAACATGAGGAATCTCTATGAGCCTCACCAGCCAGGACACATTCCAGGGCACTTGGATAGGGAGCAGGGCAGGCCAGGAATGAGCTGGGGCATCCCCAGGTGCCTCTGTGGGAATGGGGATGACAGGCTGTGGGTTGGCCCTGCTGTTGTTGGCTGGAGAGCCAGACCCCTACAGCACCATTGACAGCTCTGGTCTGGGCTGAAACAGAGCCCTGAGCCATGGAACAGGAGCGTGGGAGCCCCAGGGAGCCTGGATGGGGCTGTTGAGGGCCATTACTCCCCTCAGTGCCCTGACATTTAATGACCTGTATGTGAAACATAAAAGGTCAGTTTGTCTTTGTCAGAAAGAATGGTTACATGCATCTTGATCTTCTGGGCTGATGACCTTTCTGTTCACATTGTTTCCATAAAGATAAAAGAATCTGGCAAGGAAAAATAAAGAAACATTAATGTGAAGAGCCATTTTTTGACATTTCTTACCTATGCTGGGAGGAAAAAAAAAGGATGACAATACACTTATTATTTTTAAATAAACAAGCTAATTTCAAATTAGAGCACTATGGATTGTAGTAAATTTAAAAGTCAGAATGTTGCACTTTTTATTTTTCTCTTGGTGTTCAGGAATGCAATAACCTTTATTTATTTATTTATTTATTTAACACAGAGATCTGTTGTTCATGGATTATATTGCAGATGGCTTAAAGAAATGAGCCATGATTATCTCTTTCTTACCTTTTATTTCACAAGTTCTCAGCTATACAGAAGCACCTTTTCTTTTTTAGCAATAGAATATCAAAATGTCAAAAGTGACCTATATATGTGTGGCATGACTGTTATAAGAGCATGTCTTTAAAAACTTGGTAATGAAAACCTTATTACTTATTCATGGCATTAGTTGTTCACAAATACAATAAATCACTATTTTTCATTTACTGACCTACAAGGCTTTTTCATTTCTGATTTAATTTCACAGCTGCATAAACGACATCAAAAATCAACACATTTAAAGCACTCGGGTAAAATAAGGGACAACTTACTACCATGAAATGGCAAAGTGTATGAAAATAGATGAATTTGAATTGTGAGCTGAACAGTAAAAAAATCTTTCTTAACATGGAATTATATATCTTTGCAGTTTAATTACAATAAGGACTGTCACTATAAGATTAATGATGAGCAGTTTTTCACTTCAAACAATTTCAATTGAGTTAACGTAGTGTCATTATTCTTAGACTGACAAGGTCAAGAAGACGAGGCAAAAGTGGGCAAAAAGTGGAAAACCAAACTGTACTGAGAGAACATTCTGTCCTATTCTATGCTATTTAGAATATTGCAATAAGATGATAAAATACTAACAAGTTTATATTTTTTTGTTAACCATGAAAAATCACAGGGTTTAATACCATTTTCAGAACTGTGAATCAGAAATAATTTGTGCATTGGCATCTCTCACTCTTTTCTGGAAATGTGATAAACTTTTCTAGTATGTATACATTACCTTCTCAGTTAAATATCTCATACCAGTACTCATAGGCAGGAAGGCCATCTGACCGTATGGTAGGGATAAACTCTGAATTGGTGATTGTGAGGTGATTTTTTAATGCACTGGTAATGTGACCTTGGGAGTCACTTTAGTTTGTGCCCTTATCCCTTGATATAGAAAAGCTGTAGCTCTTTTCCTTAGGGAAGAGACATTTAAAGAAAGAAAGAAAGGATTGTTGTTACTTCCGTTATGCCAGAATCTGAGAAGAGGAAGTAGGTCCATAATCTTAATTTTCAGCCTCTTTTCTGGACACTTTGCCTTTAAGCATTGTTTGCATTCTCAAAAATATCCATAAGATTTATTTGAATCAGGAAAAATGATTTTCAAATGCTGCACCATAAACTCTGGTCGATAAAATAGGCCACCTGAAGATACATAAAGGGGAAGTGGAAGTGACATGCACAGTCCACTAACCCCACTAACGGAAAACATTCCATTCGACACAGACTGGTTTACTTTAGGTCTATTTCTTTAGTAAGAGTTAAAATACAATATAACAAAGCCTTAGTAAAAGTGATTAAAATACCCTGATCAATCATTCAATCATCACAAATTTTATTTCAGTTTTATGTGTTTGGTATAACCAGAGTTCATCCTCTTCTACTTTTCTTGCAAATCCCAGTATCCTGGTCTTTCCTTATTTATTTCTTATTTATGTATTTATTTACTTATTTATTTATTTAAATTTGCAGTTATTCTTATAATGTCTAAGGAAATTTGTATTTCTATTTGCTTTGTGTGCACATAATGTCAACTTTTGGCCATTACTGACCTCTTTTGATACCTTTAAGGATCTCCTTTATATTTAATAATGCAAATATATATTCAAAACCTACTAGAATTTATGATGAAATAGAAATCACATCAAAGGTTTTTGAGAAGGAATCAAGTTCTGCAACTCATGAGGATACCTTGAAGACTAACAGTGATTGTGATAAATATGAAGACAAGCATTTTCTGTCTTTATTTATCTGCTTTTCTAATGAAACCTCTAGGGAGAGTGCAGAATCTGGCTTATACTTAGCATTAGCTATACCAAGAAGCAGGCATAAGCAATGTATTAGCAATTTACCTTGTTCACTCTCTTAATTCAGCACATAATCTCATATTATTTTCAGCCTGTGAACTAAAGAAGCTACTCTGTCTTTCTGACTGACAACAAAATTAGTTAATCAATAAACATGATTTTCTGTTTTAATTAAATTAATATAATTTGGTGTAATATACAAGAGAACAATAATGCTAGGTTTTCATCCCCCTTTGTTAATAAATTAGTTTGTCTGAGAGATGGTGCTTATTCTGAGCTCTTCTGGATGTGAATCACTTAAATAGAAATTAAAAACAGAATCATCTTTCAAATTCTCATTACTTGAGAACAGATGTTTCACACTCTTGTTGAAAATAATGCATACATCTTTTTTCATGCAAGTGCATTTTAGGAAAACACAAACAAATTCTTCTTGTTTGCTACCTAATCTCCACGAATAAACTGGATCTGAAATCAATCACCATGTAAAATATATTTCCTTTTAGGTAAGAAAAATGAAGAACAACTAATCCTTGAAGTTAAAAAGCCAAAAACAATCTCAAAGGATGTTTAGATCTGAAGATGTTTTTGGCTTAAAGAAGAGTGTCAGCAGAGCACAGAGAATGCAGCTCAAAGATCCAGCTAATAGACCAATAATTAGATTAAAAAATCAATACTTACTTGTATATCATAAGCATTTCCTCCAGAATCCAGCAATGTAAGGATCCAGATAGAGATTTTATAATACAACTTGGTGCAGAATGAAATTTGAGTTTAATACTTTTGAAACTAACCTATAATGTGGGAATATAAATGGGATTCCTCTAGAATATGCACAATCTACATGCAACTGGTGTTCATCAGAGTAGCCCTGAAGCCTGAGAGGAATCAGCCAATTTGTTCACTCAGACTTCAAAGTCTAGACACTGCTCCTGAGGACACCACAGTCATAAACTGCATGGTCACAGATCATCTATGCAAAACAAAGTATTCCTGACCTCTTCAAAATGCTGAGCTAGCTGTGTTTTCTGTTTAGATGATATTTGAACTAGATTTTTTTTGTTTGCAATCCTGTGTATTTCTGTAAGTATATATAATGCTATATATTTCTGCATGTAATACTACCTATTAATTTGCCTTACACACTTATTTTACTTGTATTATTTTGAGGGAAAAAAAAAAGATGACAAAATGCCAGTAACGTTATACAATTGACAATAGCAACTAATGCTAGTGCATGATAGGTGACCCTTAACCGATATGAAGAAAGCATTAATCACAGTGTCTTGAAAGGAAAAAAAAAACCAAAGTGCAACAGCATATTGTTTATAAGTCAGTAAACTTAATTTACTAATTTATCCTGAAATATTTTTAATACATACATTGCATTGCTAATGCATAGAAACCATATATTTTCCTTGTTCAGGGTGGTGTAAGCTCTGAAGGCAATAAATCTGGATATACAGTTAGCACTGCTCTCTGTTGCCCATAAATTTAGTAAAAAGCAGAGTTTCCAAAAATATATATTGCACATATAGAACTTCCTGTAGACAGAAAAGCAATATAGTAAAAATATTTTCTCCTTTTTCACAGTCCTTTTATGAGAAGGTATATAGCTTCTCTCATTCAATATATTCAAAACTGAGTCTTTCACTCTAAATCATTTGATGTGGTATGACCAATATAAGTTACATTATTCTGAGATTATAATAAATGAAATGCAAACCATAATATTATCATTATTTTAATATTTCTTAGGTTTTGAGGGTCAAAATGAAATTCAGAAATTGAATCGCCAGATTGACCATTTATATTGTATAAACTATAATTTGTAAGCTTATAAACAATGAAGCAAAAACTATGGATCTAAACAAAATTTTTTAAGATACCCTGAAAGAAGAACATTCCACTTACATAGCAAATTTTCAATGTTTCTTTTGTTTTTCTTGTGATATAATTGATGCAAAATGTCTTCTGAATTTAAACAGTCCAACTACCTTTCTTTTCCCTGCCTTGCACAAAGTCAAACCCTTTAGAAAAATCCAAACACAAAACCTGGAGTAGAATTTTGATGAATTATTATTTTCTGCTCTGTAAAATAAGATCTGTGTTACACACAATACTTGCAGCATTTTTTTTCTCCACTCAGCTCCTCCTTTTTCCTTTTTCTTTTATGTAAATATACTGAGAAGTAGGTCAATAATATACCAAACAGTTTTTCACAGTTGTATACATAGAGTGGTTCATTATAACTAATATCAGAGGTCAGCCTCTGGGCTGGCTTTCACATCTGCCATGCTTCTGTAACTCCAAGCAGTAGAACAGATTGCCCAGAGAGATTGTGCTGTCAGTCTCCACAGCTGGAGGCTTTCACATCCTAACTGGATAAAGCCCTGAGCAACCTGGTCTGATCTTACAGTTGACTCTGCTTTGAGCAGAACATTGAACTAAAGACCTCCCTTCTGGCCTTAATTATCTCATGATAGTGTGATTTTGAGTGATACTTAGAATTTCTGGGGTAAATGTACATGTGCACATAGTGTAGTGCAGTGTCATGTAGAGAAACTATAGAAATGCATGTTTTCAGAACACTGTAATGTGCTAAGCACACGTGCCATAATGTGCCTTTTGAGAATATGGGAACTGTTATATTTTTAATACAATGAGAAGTAGATTCATAATTTCTGAGTGAAGTTTATTATTTTAGTTGCCTTTCTCAAAAAGATTTGGGACACTCAAAACATCACACTGCTCATGAAAACCTGCTTTTCTTTCTAATTGAAGTAACACAACAATAACTGGTCTGGTTGAAGGAGCTGCTCTAATCCCCTGAGGTGCAATAAAGGTTCCAGTGTTTGATTTTTTGCTTACAAGTTTAAATTAGTTTAAATTTTATTTTATTTGCAATGTAAGTAATTTTGCATTTCACAGGAGTCTTCATTAAATAAATAACTATTTGTGTTTATTCCTGATTTGATATCTATGGATTACAAGCTACTGTACCTGTTAATGACATTTGTCTATTTCCATTACCATTTTTCAGCTTCTTGTCTTCTTCCTTTCAAGTCCACTGAAGCAGTGCTTTTGCTCACAATCCATCTCCATTCTTCATGCATAACCAAACAAGCTTTCTTTTTTTTTTTTTTTATTACTGCTATGGATCACTTCTTTTATTCCATTGTTTTCATTTAGCTTCTGACTACATCCTTAAAGAATTAAAATTAACTACTCTGCTTTCTAATTCAAAATAGAATCTGTATTTATTTTGGATTATAGATGCAATTCAACAATGCTGAAAAGACCTTAAATAACCAAATTTTGTTGCCATTACAGCTGTTGACAAAATTATCTTCTGAACTACCAAACAGTATTCACAAAGGTTTCAGTGACTAAAGCAAGTCAAGAAAAATCTGCTATCATATTATAAAGATGGAGAAACATCTGTTTTAAGAGCGTCTAAATGCCTCTAAACAGCCTCTAAATGCTGATTATTATTTTTCTGAAAGCCATGACAGTCTAAAGTACAGTATATGCTGTTTAGAGATTGCTTATGTTAGTTAAAGTGCAAATCTCTTTTTTATAGCATCTTTTGTCTCGAGTGTGGTGGGTTTTTTTTGTTTGTTTGTTTGTTTGTTTGTTTTTTGTCAGAATGTGTAAGCAAAACAGAATTGAATATTACTTTAATACAATTAAATACGACTTTCCATGAAATCCTGGGCTATTGTACTGTGCAATATGGGTCACAAAATATTGGAAAGTTTGGGGTTGGAAGGAATCTTAAAGATCATGTACTTCTAATCCTGTTGCCATCTTCCACTAAACCAGGCTGCTCAGGGCCCCACCAAACCTGACTTTGAACTCTTCTAGGGATGGGGCATCCACAACTTCTCTGAGCAATCTGTTCCAGTGCCTTACCACACTCATAGTGAAGAATTTTTTCCTAAAATCTAATCCAAATCACCTTTTTTAGTTCAGAACTGTTCCTGTTTATTCTATCTATCTGGGCAAAAATTCACTATCCCTCTTTTTTATAAGTCATCTTTAAATGCTGGAAGGCCGCAATGAGACCTCCCAAAAGCCTTCTCTTCTGCAAGCTGGACAACTCTAACTCACTCAAGTTTGTCTTCATGGGAAACTTGCTGCAATCCTCTGATCATCATTGTGGCCTCCTCTGGATTCAATCCCACAGGTCCATGCCTTTCTTGTGCTAAGGATCCCAGACCTGGATGCAGCAGGTGAATGCAGATGTGGTCTCATGAGCACAGGGTGGAGAGGGGAATGCCACTTCCAGCTTTAACTCATCACTGAAGAAGTGCAGTAATCTGGTGATAAACTGTTTGGGGTTTTTTTTGAGGGAAAAAAGGTAAAGCCTGGCTCCTGTTTGTTCAAGAGCACTGAGAGATACTTCATAAAATACAGCTTCCATGGAACAAATATTTCATGTGAAAGGAAATTTTTTAAATTTTTTTTGTAAAAGACTATACACATTGCTAAAATTTACAGTGACAAGATTCATTTTAATATGTAAATTTGTAGTTGATATAAGCTATATTTCAGATGTGGTATATCAGAAAAACAATATATTTTATAGAAGCCAGACTGTGGATATAGGAAAACACCAAAGCTTTCAAAGTTCTGCATATTTCTAGAGCAAGCTTCTCAAGTCAGTGGAAATAGCTGCCACTGAAGAACGCTTGTTGACTTTATTGCTTATATGTCCCAGTAAAGACCTGATTGCCTCAATGTAATTCAAATTAGCTAAAGGCAGTGTGTAACCTATTAAAAAGACATCCTGCATTTAACTAACAGGCACTAGCCAAAATAAAAAATGTCTTAGCTTTCATTACATGACCCTATTCATTTTATTTCTAATAAAGATAAGCTTGCTTTTTTACTTTACTTTCCCTATAGCACTGTGATTTCTAAATGGAAAATAACTATAGTATTTCAGGGCTGAAGTTTTTCTTTTCCCTATCACTTTTCTTTTAAATGCATGTTATGGGCCAAATTTCAGCTGAATATTTGATACTGCTTGCAAAAATTAGTTTACACACAGCATTATCAACATAGGTGTCCTGCAATTGCATTTGTAGATCTGCTTTTTTTATTATAGGTTTAATTGGTCTTGACTGCATTGTTAACTCCATATTTCAAGGAAAACATTCCATGAAACCTGGCACAAAAACAAGGATGAGATGCAGGGTTTATTTCCATCTCAGTGAATACTATCATACTTATCTTGGTTGAACTGGGACAAAGTTCATTTTCATTTTAATATCTGGTATAGTGTCGCAGTTTGGATTTAGCATGAGAATAATGTTGATAAGGCACAAATGATTTGGTGTTTGCTAAGTAGTGCTGGTCTTAAGTCAAGGACTTATTCAGTATTTCATGCTCTGTCAGTGAGCAGGTGCACAAAACACTGTGAGGGAGTGTGGCCACGAGAGCTGCCCCAAACTGAAAAAGGATATTCCATATCATAGAATTTCATGTCTAGTATATAAACTGGGGAGCTGTGCAGAAGGGACCAGAGGTATTCGAGGATAGGCTGGTTCTCAGTCAGGAGGTGGTGATCAATTTCATCGTCTATCACTTGTTTCTTTTGGGTCCTGCTTCAATCTCTCTCTCCTTATAATTACTATTATCATAAATCATATTATCAGTATATTATTATTACCGTTATTATTGTTTTTATTATTGTGATCATATTTTATTTAGGTTATTAAATTGTTCTTGTCTCAACCCATGAGGTTTATCTTTCTTTCTAATTTTCACCCACATGGGGTGGATTGGAGGAGTGAGTGATGTGCAGCTGCATGGTACTAACTTGCTGGCTGAGGTTAGACCACAGCAGTTCTCTCCTGAGAATTCAATAATAATCCACTCTTCTCCTAGAAAAATTTTTCCAGTGATAAGTTGTTACCATAAATTCTACTGTGATCATATGTGAAACATCAGTTCAAGTCCACCTTAAAATCTTTGCTGAGTTAATGATATTTTTTTCTCTTTTATATTTTTTAAAAAATTGTATTATTTACTTTTTTTACTGAAAATGGTTATTCTTATAAAATGATGTCTGACAAGCAATTTCTGACTCATAATTTTATGGAGACCTAAAAAAATATCTTGAAATGTATAGAGGAACCAATGAACAAGAATTAAGCACTACCTTCTTCAATAAAACCCTAAAGCTGGAAGACAAATAGCCAAGTACTGCACCTAGCCCCATTAGCACAGAAGTTCTTTTCTTATTTGCTATTTAGGTATTAACTAAGAAGTGTAAAAGTCACAGATGCTAATGGCAGCTTCATATGTCATCAATTACCACTTTGAAACCAGACACATTTTCTACATGACAAACATGACAAACATATCATAAAAGATATTTCAACACCAATCTTTAAGTAATCATGAACTTAAAACCTTGAGGGAGGGTCAGACAGATTCAAGAGTAAAGTAGGTTAAAACACCCTCTTCTTTTAATTTCCTAACTGATCTTGGAAGAATAAACCAGAATGAGGTGAAAAAGTTTTTTTCATTACTGATAGAGGATACAGGTAATAGAATTGCCTGTACATTGGTTTTAATTTGTATAATATCCTGAAAATGTAAGCTAATAGACAAAAGAAAATAATGGAAACATATCCCTGAAACAGCCTGAGATCCATTCTCACAGAATCTCAAGAGCTGGAGCCTACACTGTGGTAATTGATGTTGCATGAAGTCCTTGGGGATATTGGTAGAGGAAAGTTTATCTTCTGGCTTCCAGTTAGTCCTAAGCTCAAGCTCCACTATACTGTCAAGACATTGACAGTTATATTTTTATTGATTTTAGAGTGAATAGTTTATAGGTAATTTTTCTACCAAGATCTACCCCTCCCATCAATATAAATCCTTCATTTCAGCCGCAACCTGATATTTTGCAAGAATAGTCACTCGATTTTCCTGACTTCAAACAGTATGGCAATTAGCAGAATGGAGTAAAATTTCATATTACCAGTCAAACTTCAGCCAAGAGACGTAATAACTGTCCAGGTTCCAAAATCTGAATTTGACTAATTTCCTTCTTATATAATTACATTGTTACACATTGCTCAATTTGCTAATTGACTACATAATTTGCCTGACATGCATATATACTTTAATCAGTAGTCTCACTGAGATTTGGTCATTGGAATACCTGCAACATTTGGTAACATCCTGACTTGAAAGGATATTTTGAACTGCAATTTTGTGTGCACATTTGTGTACAAATGCATGTATCTATGGCTTTCATCTAGTACAGATAATTCCTTTGAAATTTTTTCTTCACTAATGTGTTTGTGCCAGCATAGCATAACACTATTCAGCACTCTTCAGTACAAGAGAAGTCCCAGCAACTTCCCTGGTTGTTGCCACATAACACTTTTATGATCACCTATAGCATAGGATATGTCCCAGAAAAACAGGAGAGTAAAATAATGCATGGGAATGCAAAGATGTCCCTTTGCATTTTAGTTTTCTCCACCTTTTAGACTGAAGTTTTCGGAATTTGAGTCAGGCACTTAAATGCCATCTAAATCCTGATTTTTGTACATCTTACTGGCTCAAGCCACAGTAAATTTGGTCTGAGAATTGGTCAGTAAATTAGCATACTAACAAAAATTCCTAGAAGTATTGTTGTGGGCAAGACATGAAGCAGAGAAGGAAAAAGCAGATGTGGTTAAAAGCAAAGAGTTTTCTAGAGGCTGAGAGCTCATGGCAGATAGTCCATAGGGAAGGAATGAGCATGGAGACAAAGGGTGATGGGGGGAAAGACCTGAAAGGAGTCTCACAATCGAAGAGGATATTGGCAAAAAGACAGGGGGGAATGTTGCCTGTACAGTGTCATGCTTTGTTTATTGCAGAAGCTGAAGTACATGAAGGTTGATGTTATATTTGCAGAAGCTGAATGTTTGTATGGAAACGAGATTCTGTCTATGCCTCTGCTACTGATTTTCATTGTATTTGATAAATCACTTCAACAATACTTTCTAAAGGTGCATGTTCATTATAGTCAGAACATATTGCTCCTCAGTTACAACAATATCAACTGTTCAGAGATGTAATTAAAGTTGATTTGCTATGTTGTGAATATATGAAGATCCATTAATGCAAATAATATGAAAAATAAGGTCGTAGGTATTCAGACTAGAGATTTTTTAATCTTAGTCCTTTGATGTTTCAGTTCTCTCTCTCTAAAATGGTGACAGTGCCTATATATGAAATTTAATTTATTAATGTTTATGAAACAGTAACACATTCTCTGATAATGTTGTAGAAACACTTCTGGGGAAACTAAGAATTCCTTCTCCAGGCCAGGCTTTCAGTCTTATGGAGAAAATAAGGAAGATGGCCAGTGGACAGGCAGTGGACATTGAGGAGAATATGAATTATTGAATAGACCTGAGATACACACTGTGATATTGTAGAGACAGGGATCCTAATGAGAACAGAGGTAATTAGATGATATCTCACAAGACGTATCTATAAGAGCATTGCATTAACTTTACAGTGAATATCTTTAATCTAGTCAAATTTTTCCATGGCTTGATTTTTCAATTAAGAATGGAATGGAATGGAATGGAATGGAATGGAATGGAATGGAATGGAATGGAACAGAATAGTTCTAGTTAGAAGAGATTACAGTAGCCATCCATTCCAACTGCCTGACCAAAAGTTAAAGTGTATTATTAAGGGCATTGTCCAAATGACTCAAACACTGACAGGAATGGGGTATTTACCAAGTTCTAGGAAGACTGTTTTGCTGTATGATCGCTCTCTTGGTAAAGAAATACTTCCTAATGTCCAGCCTAAAATCCCCCTGGTGCAGCTTTGAACTCTTCCCTAGCATCCTATCACTGGTTACTAGACACAAGAAATCAGTACTTCTCTCTCCACTTCCTCTTCTCAGGAAGCTGTGGTGAACAAGGTTGCCCTTGAGACTCCTTTTCTCTAAACTAGTTTAACCCAGAGTCCTCAGCTGCTTCTCACAGCCCTGTTACCAGCTTTATTGCCCTCCTCTAGCTACATTCAAGTACCTTCAGATCCTTCTTAAATTGTGAGGCCCAGAACTTCACATCATTGTCAAGGTGATGCTGTGCCAACACTGAACACAGTGGGATAATCAACTCTTTTGAGCAGCTGGCAATGCTGTGTTTGATGCACCCCAGGATGGGATTTGCCCTCCTGGCTGCCACAGCACACTTCTGGCTCTTACTGAGCTGCTGCCAACCAGCATCCCAAGAACCCTTTCTCTTGGGCTGTCCTCCAGCCACTTTCCCCCCTGTCTAGACTTTTGGCTGACCATACTCCATCCCAGGTGCAGAATTTAGCATTTGCTCCTGTTAAATTTCAGACAATTGCTCAATGATCCAATATATCTCGGTCCCTCTACAAGGCATCTGCTTCCTCGAAAGAGTCAACAGCACCTCCCAGTTTATTATTGCAAAAAACTTGCTAGTAGTGCATTAACCTCCTTTGTGCAAATCAGCACAACACTTTCAGCCCTACCGTTCAGCCAGTTCTTCACCCAGTGCACTGTGCACCCATTCATCTCACAGCTGGACAACTTGTCCAGAAGGGTCAGTATCAAAAACATTAATAATTCCAATAAAGTTACATTTACTTTCTTCCCTTCATTACTAGGGAGGTGACTTTACATTGAAGGACATCAGATTAGTTAAACAGGATTTTCCTTTTTGTGAACCAATATTGACCATGCCTGATTGAATTCTCCTTTTAATTTCTCTCAATAGCACCTGGTATGATCTACTCCATAATTTTTCTAGGTACTGAAGTTAAACAAACAGGTCTCTAGTTTCCAGGGTCTTCCCTTATGCTTTCTTTTAAACTGGAAGAATGTTGGCAAACTTCCAGTCAGCAGGGACTTTCCCAGACTGCCAAGACTTTTGATAGACAAAGAATGTTCCTGCTGTAACATTGGTAACTCTTCAAGTATTTTGGGATGAATCACCATCAGGCCATACACACCTATGAACATATAACTGTTCCTTAGAATGTTAGTGTCCATAAATGGAAAGCCACCATTTCCATTGTTGTGGACTCATAGAATCATAGAATATGCCAAGTTGGAATGGACCCACAAGGACCACTGAGCCCAGCTCCCTGCTTCTTGCAGAAGTATCTAAATGTAAACCATATGACTGAGGTCATCATCAAGGCACAGATTTGGTGCTACAACCAGAAGAAACCGATACCACTCAGTATCAGTCCAATATTTTTCTTAGACCCCCTCTTGATTTTATTTGGTAAAGCCTCTTGTTTTCTTGTGGATATTCTCAGCTCAGTCAGAGAGAAAGAGAAAGGTTTTCTAACCAGGCAAGAGCCTGGGAAACAGTTGGGAAAGAATGTAAATAATTCTCTAATCTATCTTGTTATTCACATTGTTTATAGATATGCTCTGCCACTGTGCGTCATTCACTGCACACCAATGGTGTGACATGTTTTTACCTATGACCAATGAAATTAGTCTTCTCGATGTTCTCTATATATAGAGCGGTATATTTGAAATAAATCAGAGCTCATTTTCTTTGCCTTCTGATCTGGAGTTCTCTGTTCCCGGCCTGCTCGACAGCGACATTTTCTGACACAAGACTGGCCAGTTTCAACTGTACTTGAACTTTTTCAATATTATAAATTTAGCTTCAACTTTTCTGTTAAAAAAAAAACCACCTTGTTCTTCTTCTTCCTATGTAGTCTATTTTCCATGACCATATCAGATATGCAGGGAATTGTGGGCATATGGATTTTGATTATATTTACTAATATAAAGATACCTGAAACTAGTGGTTATATTCATGAGCTGATGGTAACAAAATGGATTTACAGTCTGTTACCAGCTACTGGGTAACTGATGTTTAATAAATCACTGATCATCATTTAGCCTCAATTTTTCTTTCTGATAGTTAGATAAAATTATGATTTTATCCATATTTTATAAAATATTATAAGAAAAACTATGTGAGTAAAATGTTTACCTATATTCTATTAAATATTTGTTTTCTTAAATTCATACTGATATTAAATATTCATTCATTTATTGTTTTGGTTTTTTTATTTAATTTTATTTTATTCTAATGCAAAAAAAAAAAAAAAACAAAACAAAACAAAACAAAAAAAAACACACAAAAAAAAAAAAAACATGAAGTAGCTAATTTCCTCAACTCAGCTTCCTTTGCTTTTGCCACAGATTGCACTCAACCCTACAATGGTCCTTTGGGGAGGCGATGTGTGCTACTCTTAAATATGTCTGAGTAGTAACACTTGAGTCTCCTAGGGCTGGCATCATATTTGGCAGATGATGGGTTATTTAGGTCCATTTCAGAGAAGTTCCTGGTTCATTCCACACAGGTTATCCTCCAGCAACCACCACCAAGACCTGATAGGTATGACCACAGGACAGACACCCATATAAGTGTGTTACTTTTTGAACAGTACACCTAGGGAACTTAGAACTAAAGGAGATTATGAGAATATTTTTTCTCTCCTCACTTGCCTACTTTGTGATGTCTTTTCTGAGGAACTGGATTATTTCTATATGACTGCCGACTGACAGATTGGACAGTTTGTCCACACCTTCATAAAAGAGGATAATTAAATGTCTGACATGTTTCATTTCACGTCTTCCTAATATTGCTGTGTTTTTCTCATTTATGATTATTGGAAATTAAATTGAAAATATAAGGTTAAAAAAAGGAAATAGGAAATTGCACATACAATAGACATCAGGGAAGGGAGCAGAGGCAATAAATTGAATATAAACAGATCATACAAGTGATCTGACGGCTCAATATGTATGACTGTACTTCTTTAAATATGTCAAATATTCTGGAATGAAAAATCAATCTTCTACAAAAATAATACAATATCAAATTTCTACAATTATAAGAAGGGTGCTAGACCATTTTTTTTTCTGGGAAAAAATGGTCCAAAATTAAGAAAATTTCCATTGTAGAAATTCAAGAAGGATATGTATTATTGGACAGGAAACAAGAACCAATAAATTAAGGTTTAACCTGGTGTATTCACAATGAAGAATCAATTCCTTGTTCCCATACAATATAGTATGTGTAATTATATATAATATATTCATAGGGACAAAATAGAAGATGGTTAACCATGTTCTGCAGTTTCTCTTAGATCAAGCATTTGAAGATTGTCACAGTCATTCTACCTGCAGTGTATGAAATTAATTTTTTCATAAAATTTTACGTGATGATTAATCTTCATGTAACTAATAAACCTTGAATCATTCATTAAAAATTAGTAAATTATATCAAGGTCTCTCTCATACAGTTACCTAATTCCCTCTTTTTACTGGTGTTTTGATCATATAAACAGGCTCTAGGGGAATTTCAAGCTATAGTTGTCTGTTTCATCAAAGACTAACAATCCCAGTCATGTCTATGTTACATGCCATGACATCAGAAGGCGCCAATTAAAGTATGATAAAGTTAACCATCTTGCTTCTCAGTTTCAATGTCTTAAGTCATCAAATTGACCATCATGTTGAGATGAGATGAAAAACAGGTTTTCTGCCAAGACAGTTTGAGTAACAGCTGTGTTCAGAAAAATTGACACTACATGAAGGAGAGAGTAATAACAAGAAAAAGTAAAAAGCACATGTCACAACAGTACTTAAACATTATTGGATTTTACTTTTTTTTTAAGAACAACAAGGACTAGGAGCACAGATCTCAGCCCATGATCTCTTTTTTTCACAGCAAGGGCTATAACAAGTGCACTATAGAGTAAAACTCACTTTTTCAAGTCCAATAAATCTTCAATTGTTTTCTGCAAAGAAACTGCCTTCAGCAGACAAACTTGATAATGCCACAATAACAGAGCAAGTCAAGAGCACATTTTTAAGAGTTAGGAGATGTGAATGTTGATCCTTAAAAAAAAGAAAATAGTACTTTGGAATCTATAGTACTAGACAAGTATGTTCAGGAAATGATTCTGCTTCTTCACTATGCTTTCTTCTTCTGTTTTGAATATTTATGATGTTGTTACTGCTCCTAAACATCAAAGTGGGTATTTCATTGAAAACTAAAATTTCCTGGCAACATGGTATTCTGTCTTATAACTACAGTCATAAGTGTGTTTTCTGTTTCTAATTTTTTTTTAACATAGGTTCGGTTTCTATGGAGGCATACAATGGACTGGCCAAAGCATATCGAATTATGAAATGCAAATATATAGAAGCCATAGATTTAATAATTGCATAGATTTAATTATTACTTCATATAAAGTAAAAATTAAAATACATTGTTTAAAATATTTACAAATTCATACAACATGAGGTGTGGGAATCCAGAGCATCCCTGTGGCTGCCCTGGAAGGTTTGGGACCCTGGCAGGGGGTCAGGAACCCCCCTGTACAGAGCCCCGAGAGACACTGTCTCTGATCTCTGTCCATGGACAAGAGTTTTCAATCTCACAGGATGAATTACAAGCTCTGAGTGTTTGATATAAGTAGTAATTAGTGTGCCATGGGTGCAAAAGTAGAATTTTAGGATTCTAGATAAGGGGTTCAAAGGAGGCAAGATGGAGGAAACTGGGCGTGCCTTGTCCTTTTTCTTCTTCTTCATGCCCTCCATGTTTTCACTGTGGTGTTGGCATTTTTCTATTGGTTTAGGCTGGGGACACACTGTTCAACATGGGTGATAGATATTGGCACGTTATTGTAAATATAGCACACGTAATTTCTAGTATACAATGTTTGTAACATCCCACTGAAGGGCAGAGCCACACATGCTGTCCTGCAAGACAGACCTCCTGCAGGTCAGAGAGAAGGTATTTTAGATAAGAAGAAATAAACAACCTTGAAAACCAGCACAGACGAATTACGACTCCTTCTTTGGCAGCGGGGCTGAAAGACAGAGACTTTCTACAATCGGGATCATTTAAATATCACAGATCCTGACAATGAGGTTTTTAAAATACTACATGTCAATATCATACCATTCTAAACAGAACTCTAAGGTATTGGGCTGAACCGAGTATCTGCATTTTTTCCACTGCAATCACTAGAATGAAGACATTAATTCAACTGTGTAAGTACTGTGAAAGTGGCAAGCAATTAACAAATTGACAAATAAACAAATTGAGAAACAAAACCTGACAAATAAACCAATTGGCAAACTGGAAAACTGACAAATTGGCAAACAGCTCAGTAAAATGGAGACATGCTTGAAGTTTATTAGAAAGGGCAGTTTAGGTTGGCAAATTTGATTCAAGGTCCTATCTGGCACTGGATAGAAGTTTTTCACTGAGATACTACGAATGAGAAAAGGAGTAAAGTGTAAGACTAGGAATATGGGCTTATACATTTTAAAATTAAGTTGTGTGAATTAAATATTACTTGAGAACTGTATATCTTTGGATTACAAGCTAATTTATCTTTACTGCACATAGCTTTTTGATTAAGAACTCTCCCACACTTCAGAATGCAATATCTAAATGGTAGCTCCTATATGAAGTATGCAATGGCACTGGGTAAAAGACTGCTTGATAGGAAGAGCTGGTTCACTTCCAGACAACCTCGGGCACAATCCTGAGTTCACATGGTAGAGTTTGGAGACAATGAGATTCACATCACCTCTTATTTTAGCTTGCAAGTTTTAAGTTGTTTGATTATTTGTTCTTGTGGTGGATTGACCTTGACTAATGACCAGACACCATCCACCCACTCTCTCACTCCCCCTCCTCAATAGGGCAGAGAGAGAAAATGAGACGAACTTCCTTGTGTATTGAGATAAGGGAGATTACCTACCAGTTACAGTCACTGGTAAAAAATGACTTGACTTGAGGAAATTAATCTAAATTGTTAAAAAAAAATAATGTAAGATGGTGAGAAATAATGACAGAACTAAAACCACCTCACACAGACACACACAGATATACACTTTCCTGTTTTTTCAAAATCATTTCACTCAGCAGGGAAAAAACATCAGATTTAGTGAGCTAACAATAGTGGAAACAGGAGTGTATTGACTGAATTTTGTTTTGGTACTGAATCTTCATAATTATTTCACTCCCCATCAACTTCATAAACATTTCTTCAAAAAGTGAAATCAATGGAATTTTTCCTTCAGTGAGAAAAGGATGTTTTTGGTTGCAGCCATATCAAGAATTATGTAGAACACTTTACTTTTCAGCCAAATACTTTCTCTGGGAGATGTCCTAATTAAGCAAATACTCCAATGAACTGGAATATTTAAATGGAGCTGGAAGTACTTCATCCTTCATACAGTATATGAGTAACAGATGCAATACAGAGATAATGTCAAAGAAACTGATCTGTTTTCTAGATTAATACAATAGCTTTATTATTTTATTCAATTATCTTTTAATAGATAATTGGTTGAGAATTGAATATGTATTCCTGAGAGAAACTTCCATGTTTTCCAGTGTTTGCTTGACTGCAAGACCATGGTATCTGCTGTCTCTTCTAACTGTTTTGTGTTAACTGCCAAGAAGTTCTGGATGACTTTTTGAAGCTGCCATTGCAAAAACTGTAATAAGTTGCTCTTTTGCAAGGTCATATATCAGCTCAAAGATCTCCAGGTATACAGACTGTTTAAATCTATCATTAACATCCTAAGTTGCCTAAGAATCATGCCCTTTCTGCATTTACCCTCTGTATTTTCATTTATGGGCTTTCGTTATTGTCAAAAAACCATAGGAAAACACATTTTTTAAAAATCAGCCTTGATAACTCCAGCTGATAAAAGAAGATGAACAGGTCACAGAAGAAAAGCATATGGAAACCTCAATTTGCATTATCGACTGCCACTATCTCAGAAGATTCACTTCAAAGGGACCAAGAGCTTTTTTCCTGATAGTAGTATATAAATGAGCAGAGTATTGAGGTTATGCACTGGTTTCACACAGTCAGATGTCATTTTACTGGCTCTCAGGAAGAGCAGACAGGTACAAGTTGTCCTTTTCATCTATATACCGTCCTTGAGGATTAATAATTAAAGTGACTTTAGAGCTTGCCAATGGCTACTATTGTAGCTACAAGCTCTTCCTTGTGATAGGCTTCATCAAGAGGAAAAGTCCTAGATTTTATTATCACTTTCTTCTAGAGCTTCTCTGATTTAAGAAATAAACAGAACCAAACAAGAAAGGCCTTCAAAACTCTATCAGAAAGGGGAAATAAAAGTACTTTGAGAAATTACTGGTTTTCTTGCCTCAGTAGTGGCTCAATGAAGAAACTACAGAAAAATCATAGAATAAAGCCTTTCTATTTTCCCACATTACTGTTGACTACTCTGAAAGAAAAAAGGATGTCAAGATGAAAATGGTTGTGGTAGAGAAGCAAACAGAACAAGCAGAATCATTTAAAGGATGAAGATAAAAAAGTTTGGACTGCTAGATTTCTCTTTGAATGAGTAGCAAACTGTCATCCATACTGGCAGAAGCTGACTGTTATAATGTTTGTCCCATCTCTGGTGGCCATGTACAGTAGCCCCTTCTTTGTAAATGAAAAAAAAATTCTCTTTTTTGTCTCTCTTAAAAGAATATGATTCACATGTTTTCTCATGTCTGTGAATGGTAGATGAAAGAAGAGAGAAATATGGGAGTATAACAGAAGAAAAGGCTTTTAGAATTGCTTCAAACTTCCTGGCTCTTGAGACACCATAGAACTAAATACTCTAACTGGATACAGTGTCTGGTCACAGGCATATGATTAGAATTACCATTTCCATACATTAGGAGTCAAACCCTGTGTGTTTCTGGCTCTTGTACATCCTGTCAATTCACGCCTGGCATACTTCAATCCTAAACTGCCAGAACATAGCCTAGAAGTCAAGCTCTTCATGCCAGCCTGATATGCCAGCCCATAGTAGCTGGCATGCACTGGTTGTACTCCAGTAGCTCATCTTCCAGTTCTATTTACTCTGAAAGAAATCCTACTTACACCTTTTGAAGTTTTTTCTTGCTGTGAGTCTGGTTAGGGAGGTTGATTGGGAAATTCACTTCAAAAATGCATCTAAATCACTAAATCCTAACAAGTTAAAAACTAAAATGAGAGAATATAGTTAGTATTCTAAGTTATATTGCCTTAAAATGAGTACTTCTCAGACTGCAAAGCCGAACAACTGCAGAAATGTCTGTGTGTCATCACATAGGGAGTAGGGGTAGGATTTATTCTAGCTGAGCTTCCTATACCTATGTATATAAAAATACATTCTTTCTTTGAACATTTGTATCTTGCTTGAATTGTCTTAATCTAGCCCAATGAATAATGTTTATTAGGAGAGCTGTGTATTTATGCTTAATAGTTGATACAGCTTGATCCCCAGTTGCAAAATGATGTGAAACAAATACTGCTTCCTGAGACACCCAAATAAGGGATTAACTGCAAATATCTCAGGTTAACCTGCAACAATATCTGATTTTAATTCATGCTTCGTTTTGAACAGATGTTGTGTACTGTTCTTCCAAATTAACCTCTGTTATCAGACATAGCACCAGCTAAATTTACAAAAGAAGACTATTCCAGTATTTAATTGACTTTTTATTACAAAATTAGAATGACTCTTATCTCAATTAATAGTAAAGACCAATAGTGCTTTTTACTTGGTCCCGTGACTTAACTAGCTTTGAAGGGAACTGCTACTTGAGACCCAGAGGGCTCAGATTTCCAAGGACATATCATCCTACCTTCTGTGTTTCAGAGAACTTCATAGCATCTCTAACTTACTTGTTTTTAACTCAAATGATTCAGTTAAATGTAGAAGAAAGAGCATTTTGTCTCCCAGAAGGCTTTTTTGACACATGATCCTTTTATTTATGTATTTGGTTTAGTAGATGTTTCAGAGTCTAACTGGGCTTGCCATTCACCTTTCCAAGAGTGATACAGCATTTTATACATAATGTAACAGAGAAAGTATTAATTTTGCATACATATGATAAGGGTAACAGGCAGTTGTGTGACTTGACACTTTTGGCAGCAGAACCATATTCTCATTTACCCTTTCCTTCACTAACACTCTTGTCAGTTCATTACTTTTTATATTGTGCTTGCTTTAGGGTAAAAAACCAAAACAGAACAAAACACAAGCAACCCTGCCCCCTATCAAACTGTAACAAAGTTATTTTTCTGCCTGTCTAAATTTTCCACAGACAGCTGTTTGAACAACAATTTAAAGAAGTTTTTCTATGAATTTTTTCTACCCTGTATCCAAATCAAGCAAGTTGGAATTTCTGCTGTGATTTGTGCACTGTGATTCAGTTCTAAAAAACCAAATAACTGTAGTAAAAACAAAATAAAAACCCATTTTCAATATGAAGTATAGTGAATAAAAATTATTATTTTTAAAATTAGAAATAAAAAAGATAAAGTTTATAAAGACTGGATGTGGAAATAGAGGGGTGAAATCCATACGCACAGGGTTGATGAAGTCTCATCAGTTTATAAATATGAATATATATAATAACAATGATATAGTCTACGACTTCATTAAAATCGGGTGATGTACTTAAATGAAAACAACACCTATAATTAGGAGTATATCAATAAACACAAACTTACTTTTCAAAAGACACTCCTATTTCTATTAGCAGAGTAAAAATAACTGCTGAATGTGCTAGATGTTGTGAGCTCTCAAATTGTTAAACTTTTAATGAAACTAAATCATGATCATTCCTTAAGATTTCCTGTAGTCACTTATCTTTTGAGTTAATAAAGGGCTATTCATTGCATTTATATGCTTTAAATGAAGTACATCTGATACTTTTAATGATGGTTTGCCGGCCAATTCACATAATAATGAATAAAATCCCAAGGATCTTACATATAGTAGATAATTAATATGGTCAATATACCAATATACATATAGTCTGACACATTGCATAATTACACTGTAAGAGGCACACAGTGAATTAAAAATAAATAAATAAATAAAAATCCTAATAAATCCAGTGTCAGTTGGTGTATTAACATCACAAAAGGTTTACTTTTATTTGGCTCTACTTGACTGGGGGCTCATTTAAACTGGGGGGTCACCACATGACAAAATAAGAGGCAATTTGAAAAATGGGTACACATTTTCAGGTGGTTGCATTATGCCATGGAATAGCTTGTTTTTTGTTATATAATTTTGTTATGTAACTTGTAACACAAGTTTTGTGATAAACTTAACATTTAAGTCAATGATTCAAAAGTATGCTTATAGTACCCAAAATGGTGCAGCTTCAAGGCTGCTATATAAGCTGCTGCTACATTAAAAATGGATGGTGTCATGAAGTCCTGGATGTCTTAGATAATATTTGCCATGTAAAGGAAAAACACTGTTTAAACACCAATTGCCTGTGAAGAAAAGCACTGCTGTGTTGCTAAATATCTGAATCCTATTTCTGCTATGAACAGATGTTAACAAGAACAGTCATTATATTAAACTGCATTAATTAAATATTGACAGAACAACCTTAGTAGATGAATTTATTAAAACAGCACGGGGCTGATTAGCAATTAGTAGATTGATGTATTCATGATTATTTGTATGTGACAGCAAACAATCAAACAGTAGAGAGAATATTTTCCATGTTATAATCCATGTTATATTTTCCTACTATTTAAACCAGGAAATTTCCCACTGGATTAACAGAGTTAATGGCTCCCTTAAATTGTTCACAAGTTTGTATTAATTCTTATGACATTCTGTTACCACTGATTCTGTTAACAACTTTCCCAACAAACAAAAGAACTCCAACTTGTAATGCAGTTACATGTAACAGTGCTAGATGATAAGTTGCTAAGAAGTGAAAGCAGTATTTTGAAGAGTTTTTTTCCATCTATAAAACAGGTAGAAAAGTTAGTCAAAGCAAACTAGTGTTCCTTTATTACAGGAAGACATCTGTTGCAGAAAGGGTCTTTGCATAGTATCCACAGATGCTTTATTCAGCTGTGCGGTGAGATGTTCAGAGTCCCAGGCATACACACATGGAGGGTGCAGGTTCCTCTGTCTCAAAGGGCCCAGGGTGACCCCTGGTCTCAGGGCAGTACAAAGATAGGGGCCAATCAGGGAATAGGGAGGGAGTGGCTCAGGGACACAGGAACCGACATAGGAACAGGGGAAGGAGCCAATGGGGTTTTGTTGGCTTTTGGAGGGAAGCTTCTTATGTTTCCCCATCCCAGGGGATGTCTCCCAGCGTCTCTGCAGACATCATTCCCAAAAGTCAGCTTATCCATACAGTTCTTTTTCTTTTTAGTAACTTTAACCTTTCACCATTAGGTTCAGAGGTTCCTGAATTGTACTGACTATGATTCTAATCAAAATAATTGAATATTAGCCATTGTATTGATCTAAAGGAGGTAGGTAGTCTTAGCTCATTATTTCTATGAAATAAACTGTTTCTTTCATTTATAATGTCTCTAGAAGGTGAATAATTATCTACTGTTAGTTTAAATTTACCTTCATGAATTCCAAGTGCAATAGATTAAATTATTACAATTAAGTCATAGAAACATACAGTATAAGCCTGTGATTATATTTTTAAGAAAAACTTTTAAATACCCTTCTTTATTGCTATATTCATGCACATGCATAGTTAAGATCACATCTTCATTGTTACCTACAGATGCCTGGTCAATAGCAAGCAAAACAGTCAACACTTACTGGCAGTCTGCACCTAAGAGTGCCAATCCTCAGTCTAGTGCTGTCTGCTACAGTCTTCCTATGGTGGCTGATAAAGTCAAAAGATTGATTTGTGTCATGCCAACAAGCCCCCCACAGCCACTCACTCCCCCCAGTGCAATGGGGCAGTGAATTAGAAGGGTAATAGTGAAAAAAACTTTTCTGCTGAGATAAAAACAGTTTAATAGGCATAGCAAAAGTTTTGCACACAAGCAAAGCAAAACTTGGAATTAATTCATCATTTTCTATGGGCAGGCAGGTGTTCAGCCATCCTCAGGAGAGCAGGGCTCCATTATACATCATGGTTACTTGGGAAGACAAACATCTCTACTCCAAATATTGGCTCTTTCCTTCTTCTTCCCCAGCTTTATATTTTGAGTGTGATGCCACGTCCTCTGGAATATCCCTTGGGTCAGTAGTGGTCAGCTGTCTCTGCTGTGTCCTTTCCCAACTCCTGCCCCCCTGTCTCCTTACTGGTGAGGTGTGGTAAGAAGTAGAAAAGGCCTTGACTCTGTGTAAGCCCTGCTCAGCAGCAAAGAAAACATCTCTTTTATCAACACTTGGCAGCACAAATCAAAAACCCAGCCCCATACCAGCTACTATGAAGAAATTTAACTCTTGCACCAGCCAGAATGAGAAGAGTGTCAGAAAGCATTTGGTAGAGAGAAACCTCTCATTTAATATCTTCTAGCTAGAGCACACTAAAACATCTACCGAACTGAAATGCTGTGTCACAACTGGGTGTAGCTAAGGGACTTGCTAAAATTTTGTGCTATTGCTACAAACTGAATTGTTAGTGTAATTGCAGTGTTATTAGTACAAACAAAGCACCTTTCCCATAGCCTATTAATGATTATTCAAAATAACAACTTCAGGAGGATTTATGAGAGTCAGGAATAACCAAATATTTCACTGTACCCTATGCAGTAGTGCAGGGTGATAACAGTGGATCTGTAAGACCATCATTCCATGCCAGCCTTAAACAAACTCTTCTTAATTTGAATACATTTTCTGATATATTTTTTTTTTAGTTTTCTGAATGCTTAAATATGATGAGACAAATTGTCAGTTTCTGACCTTGATTAATTTTTTTTGAGGTAGCTGTTCTATGAAAATGAACAAGTCAGAAGTTTAGCTAAGAAAAGGTCTTTAAATATTGTATTTACTACATGTGTATATGTGTATTTGTGTATGTCTGTGTGTGTGTCTTCTTCTGGAAGTAATGATTTCATAAAGGTCAATAAAGTATTTAATAGTTATACTAGATAATCCGAAGATGTAGACAACAACCACTGGTTGGATCAAAACATTATTTCAAGATACAAAGACATCAAAATCTCATTTGAGATACAGGAATTCAGAAGAGTCAGTATCTAAATCTGGCACACCACATTTCACAAGAATGAGGTTAAAAGCAATTTCTAATATATTTACAGATATCTACTTCAGGCTACGGGGCATATCCATCTACTTGGGATGCCTTTCAAGAAGGAAAGAAGAATCCAATGTTTTCTGATAAAATAAGTCAAGGAGGAGATTTTCTGCTTATATAATATTTTTTTTACACACATTTATACAGAAGTCATTTCACTGCAGGCTCCACCCTGCTAAAGTAAATGCAAATCTATTTCTCAACCCCCAACAATGCCTGAATTGGCATGTTCCTTATCCACGTCCTGCCCAATTAGAAAAGGGTTCAAGAGGGTTCATATTGCTTTGGAGAGCAAGTTCAAGACTGAGCCTGTGTCAGCAGCAATGCCACTTGGTCACTTTGAGAGACAGAAACCTGGCTTCTATGCTCCAATGTCTTAAAATTAATTGACTGGGAGGGGACCTGATTAAACTAAATTATGCTTGAATCACAGAATAGATGCACTTTAATGAAATTAATTTTAGAGATAAATTTTTGCTTAGTTCTGAATGGCAGACCTTTACAGAATTTTTTTTAAACTTAATGTAGTATATTTTTTCTGTAAGTCTTTATGGCAGAGCGTTTGTTCTCCTACATCAGAGCCAAGCATTTCATTTCCATCTCTCTCTGAAATCATCTTCTGAAAGTACTTACTTAATCTCTGAGATTAGATTCATACATTTAACAGGTCACAGAAAAACTATGAAAATTTCAGGCATAATAAAAAGTTAGCAAAATTTCCAGTGACGGAGCTCTTGGTTTTCCTAATTAAAGGCTTCCATGTCTTTATGCCTCTAGAACTTTTGAAGTCCACTAGACTAATGAATATTACATGGAAAAAACCAATAAAGAAATTTGCTTCAGTCTGGTTTTGCTTTTCAATAACTGTGTGAAAGCTGAAATTCTTTGTGTTTCTGTGAAATTATCTGTCATAGTGAAAGAAATTAAAGTCTGTAACTCAGAATCAGTAAATTCAGGTATGTAATTTTAGTAGTTCTGAGTAGCAATGTAAATTTATGTAAGCTTACACAGGGTAAGCCTCTATTCTCCAGAGGAAACATCACAGATGCATACCATGGAAATAGATAAATGACATGATTTATTTTAAATTATAATTTTAAAAAAATTATTGAATACATAGGCTGGTCTAGTGAGTGTTGATATAGTTCCCACACCAGAAAAAAAAGAATATAATTTGTTTTGGTAAGTGTTCAATAATGATAATTCTAAGGTTCTTTAAATGAACAATTATGTGGGTTTTTAGATAAACGACTGATTTGCAAAATTCTGTTTTTAATGGAACAGTAATATAGTTTCTTTCTTATGTAAAATTTAAAATTATTAATACTGTAGATCAACAAATGTAATTCCAAATTATGAGTATGATCAAACACTCAATACAATTGAGCTTCACTTTTCATTTTATTATCAACTTTTAAGGAGGTAATTTAAATGTGTTCTGCTTTATACAGGTTCTACTTAGGCAAACCTATTTATTCACTTAAATAAGATTTTTGCTAAAGAGCTCTTAAGCTTATCAATTATCTGAAAGATGTATGCAAAATTTTGTGGTTTGTGAGCTTTTCACTGGGGTTTGTTTTGTGTTGTTTTCAGGTTTTTTTTTTGTTTGTTTGTTTTTTTGTTTTTGCTTTTGTTTTTGTTTGTTTATTTTGGTTTTGGTTTTGTTAAGTTTTGGGGTTTTGGGGTTGCTGGTTTGTTTTGTTGAGGTGTTTGTTTGTTTGGGTTTTTCTTAACTCATTAATATACAATAACATGTAAGTCATCTGTCAGTCCAGAAGGTCAGGGCATCAATTGTGCTGTGGGATATATGTTCAGAAAACTTCTTTTGGTGTTATAGCTTCTCATCTTTAATCCACACTGCATAACACTTCACCATCAGTGTCAAAATCCATATCTGTAGAAACCACACCATCATGTTTTGGTAAGTACATTCTCATAATTTAAACTTTGTAAACCTACTCACAGGCTGAAGTGCAAAATTCTGCAGAAATTAAAAAAAAAAAAACAAACCTGGCAGCACTTATGAATCCCCACCCCTGTCAGGGCAATACCCTCTTCATTTTTCCCTATCAATCTATCTCTTAGAACTTAACTAAGGGGTTATTTCTAATACATAAGTGCGGAAAACATTGTAAGAAAATTACTGTAAACTTCAGTTACATTCTGCAAGAGATTTTTGTAGTGTAGAAATATCACTCATCCCATAAAGTCCATTTTCAGAAGCAAGCACCAAACCCAACATGAAAGAATATATTAAGTGGTACTTTGGTATTGTCAGGCATGCTTTCCTCCATGACACAAGTCTTTTTTCAGTACAAAGCAGTCTAACTATGAGCAGCCTGAGATAAATATTTGCTGCAGGTGCATAAGCCATCTGTGATGCACTCATCTCACTCAAGAACAATAGCTATTACCAAGTTCCACAGCCTGTGAAATGTGTAATACAAAAGGGCCACTAGTTCTGGGAAAGCTTCTAAGAATTTAGCAGCTGATATATGAAATATTCTGTTGAAATAAATTTATAACCTTCTCAGGAAAACTGTAGAAACAAAAGAAAGCCAAGATTTAAAAAAGCAGAAAGCTGAAGCTGATACAGTAATATCTAGCTAGAGGTACTTTCAGCATGCTAAAACATCTACTGGTGCTTATTTGGGATATCACTACATTTGCACAGCTGCACATTGCAGTCTGGAATCTTATGACATCAAAATTCATTATGTGAAAAATTTCTATTACTGTATTAATTAATTGTAGTGATATGCTAATTCCCATGTTAAAAGCATCTTAGATGTAATGAATACACAAAATAACTTTGTGTTTTTATTGCTTCTGCCAGTAAGATTGTGGCCATCTGAAATGAGAGTACAAATTAAAAGCAGGGCAGATCAAATATAAAAGTCGAACATCTATTTTTGCTAATGAAATGTAGCAGAGTTCTAAACATAGCAGGCAATATGTTGAAATCTGAAAAGGTCAGATGTTGCACAATGCAAAACCTGCATCTTCTAAAATTATAATTAATTTCAATCTATGCTGTCAAATGGAAACTGCAAGCTACTCCCAGGGTAAATTCACCAGAAAAATTTAGGTACCTCTAGAAAGAGCCAGCCTGCCAAGAAAAACTTCCCCTCCCCAGAGTTAAATTGAAAAAGAAAATATAGCTGTTTATATTTTAATAACACTATAACATATTTATAATCTGAAGTTACTGATTGCCCAGCATTAACTGTAATTTTGAATGGAAATATTCAAAAAGCTATTTATGCATTCCTTCAAAAATGTTTTGAATAGTATCTTTTAAAAATGTAAAAGGATATCTACATTCTCTATCATTCACCAAACAACGATTTTGGTGGAAATCTTTGTTTGTAAAAATCTAAGTGCTCTACCTTTTCTTTTCATCTCTGTCTCCAGTGCAGCAATCACAACTTAGCTAATGACTGATTTCAGGTGTACTAAAGAGCAAACTGAATGATGTAAGCAAAACCTGTGGACATTACTGGAGGTAATTTTAATTATTTATACTTTTCAAATATACAAATTTTTCACTTTATAAAATGGAGAAAAATTAGGTGTTTAAAGATCATTGTTTCTTTCACTTATAAATGAAGTCTATACACCATTTTCTGAAGACATTTGTTTGAAACTTCAGCATTAATTTTCCAGATGTAAGCCAATTGTTTTAAAACTCTTACATCAAACTTATTCAGTTTTGTTGCTCAAGAGATGTCCAGCTTCAGTACTTGCTGTTCAATATGTTCTCAATTACTGCCACATTGAAATCTAATCCAAAGTCCTTATAACATATACACACACATATATATATGCATAATCGGTCTTTTCATCAGCTACAGAAAAAAAAAAAAAAATTATGGAATGATATTGGATTCAATTGCCTATTTCTATCTGGTAATTAGCCATTGGTAATGGTTTATTTAAAAGTCTCACCATCCTCTCTTACTCTGCTGGCCATACAATTGCCTATATTTTTTTTCCTTATGAGCTTTCTGAATTTTTTATCTAATGGTTTATGCTAAGTGTTGCCAGTTTTCTCTTTATTGAAGTTTATTGGATTTTTTTCTCTTTGTCTTTTAGAAAAAGCTGATTTATATCAGAAAAAAAATGAAGGTTTTGGGGAATCTCATAAATCTTTTAAGTAGCTCCCAAATATTAATTATATTGGTGGGTTTTATCTTCTTTCTCAGTGTGATTGGCTTATAATTTTTCCACTTTATGAAACTGTCACAGCATCATAGACTTTAAAGCAAACAAACCGACACATTTTCCCCAGAGTATAAAACAAGCACTTCAGGCTCTTTGCAAATGTAGACAAGTTACAGCCCCTTGGAACTAATCAACAACTAACTTATAGTTCTGTGATCTGCTTCCCTATGTTTCATGGAATGAAGTTTGGGGTAAAATTGAAGTCACAGAGTATGCAGATCCTTGATTCTCCTTAGATGTAGCAATTGTTTTATGTAAGCACTTACAAATTGCAAAGAACAGCTTTGAACCAGTAACCCCAGGCTTTTACCACAGACTACCAAGATTTACCAAGTCTTTTACACAGAGTTACCAAGTTCCTTATGGCTTTTTTACTGTACTTCATCAAGAGTATTTAATGAGCACATCTCTTACCTAATGGGAGGGATGCTGTGGTCTTTAGCACACCTTCAGTTTTATCCACTAGAATAACAATCTGTGAGAATCCAAGAATATTTGGAACTGAGTTTTGGATGAGGTGATGATATACTGCACTAGACTAGACTATACCAGACCAGAATCATTAAGGTTGGTGAAGACCTCTAAGACCATCAAGTCCAACTACTGATAAGTTAAGGCCTTCCATTTGTTTTGTTTTTCATTTTGTTGCTTTAAGTTTTCCTAAACAATTTCTTGTTTGTGATTTTGATATTCTAATTATATGATTCTATCTACTACTTTTCAGTAATATCAATACAACTGAATTTATGCTCATAAATGAGCAATTTATGAGCTCAAATTCTTACTGTTTAGAAGCCAGTTTCTTGGCAGATATATAGGGCATTAACTCTGTTTTATGTTTAGTTTAGTCCATGTTGATTCAGTCAACGGGGTGGTCATCTTGATGGTTTTCCCCTTTTCACTTCAATAAAGCTTACTCAAACTTAGATGCTACTCTCTTAAAATAAAATATGGGTCATTTACCAAAGTTTCTGTCATATTCTCTTCACTGATAGATGTTTGCTCTCAGAATTTTCAGGGAGTGAAGCTATCAGGACACAGTGCATCAAAGCTAAGATAAAAACTCATTAGTTAATTTCATTAAGTTTCAATTTCTTTTGATTACATGTGTAGAGAAATCATTACTGAACTGTCACATGTTCCTTTATGGTATTACAAATAGTTAAAGATGGGATGTAGCTTGTTTAACACAAAATAAGTACATCATTAGGGGTTCCATGGTCAGCTTCAGATTTTAAATAACAGAAATGTAAGATGTATTTATCCTCTGTTCTCTTGATCAAAATTTCAATTTAGAGCAGTTGAGAGCAGAGTTGCCTGCAAAGTGGAGACCTTTATTATCTGTTCAGGGATCACTTACATTTTACAGAAGAAATCATAGTGATATTCATTACTTAGTCTGTAACTATCATCAGCTTTATTGTTTACATGTATAGGTTGGATGTGAATCAATGTAATCACTCTAGTTATTACTGAAATCCAGGGTACATTCTTCTCAAGACATCACATTTCACCTTTGGATCAATATCAAGTTCTATAGGACTAAATCCAGGAAGCTGCATGACCCCCCATACTAATCTGTGGGAAATGATGGAGTGGCTTTTGGCTGGACATTTTTTGATAGCCATAGACTAAACCAAATTCTCCTGCAACAGAGACTGCATTTTCAGGGGGATGCAATGGTGAGCCAAGAGACCTGCTTCAGCATCTACCAGCACAGAAATGGAGAGTGTTGCATCCCAAGTTGGGTTCAGATTACGGGTTCTGATAAATGTTAGTTAGCCCCATTTCCCCTACACTATGGTCTGCTCCAGGTCACTTCCCATTGGAGCATCCCCATGTCAGTCTTGTGGCCACCCCTCTGTTCACTCCTGAGAGTTCTATGTCAGTTATCCCATCCCCGTGTTCCTGTTCTTCCCGGAACCCTGTACACACCCCTGTTGTGTTCCCATTGGTTTCTGCGGTCCATGTCACCCCCCTGCAGCCTGTCCCCATTGGGCAAGGGAGGCTTCCCTCCGTGTCTGCCCGCCCCCTATAAAACCCCCATGCATTCCTTTGTTCGCTGCTATCTTGTCCATGTGGGTGCTGGGGGCAGACGCCGATCCTGAACGCTGCGGTTACCACATGACAATAAAAGCTCTCCAGCCACACAGGACAGGATGTGACTCCTTCGCCTCCTTACCTCATCCCAGCGTCAGTTACACAGAGTACAGCCAGCCCATGCCGGTGCGCTAAGCCAGAGTGCCCGGACCACATGGCAGCCCCGGTCCAGCCAAGAAGCAGCACCTTTAGCCAGGCTTCCGAGCTGCCCCGGACCGGGCAGAAGAATGCAATGCCGCAGGAGAGAACAGAGGGAAGCTGAGGAGGGTGTGGTGATTCCCTCTGTCTTCAGGAAGAAGAGGGTGTGGTGATGCCCTCTGTCTTCAGGAAGAAGAGGGTGTGGTGATGCCCTCTGTCTTCAGGAAGAAGATGATCTCTGCTCTTGAGACCCTTGGGAGGAATAAAATAGGGGGACTGTGGTCCCAAAATGAGAAGCTGAACTGTTGTTTCTTTTGGTCCATGGCAAAGCATCCTTAAAGGAGCCCTATGAGCAGTCTGTCCATGCACGGTGGTGAGAGCACTGTGACATGGAAAGGAGAGTGTCACACTGGCAGATTTTCTCTGGGTGGTGCCATGTGTGACATGGAAACACAGAAGGGTGGGAATTGTGTTTCCTGGGGTGTCTGTGGTGCAAGAGAGACTCCTCTCTCCCTTGATGGACTGAGTATTGATTATCTGAAGGGTGGCAACTTGATCAGGAATCTTGGGTGGTGTTTCACTGTGGTATGTTGGAAATTGGGTGGGGGTTGGAGGAGTGTTTTGGAAGGTTTTCATTTTGGATTTAGTGTGTGTGTCTTTTCTAGTAGTAGTGGCTTAATAAATTCTTTTCCCTTTGTTTTTAAGCTTGGGCCTGCTCTGCTCTGTTCCTGATCATATCTCACAGCACTTACTGGGGAAGGGGCATTTTCATGGGGGCACTGGCATTGTGCCAGGGTCAAACTCTGACAACCACAAATCCTAATGTAATACCATTCTAATTTAATTTTCATGCAAACTACAAGGAATCTAAGAAATAAAATAAGGGGTTGAATAAGGGGTCTCCTTGAATAAGATGTTACATTCCTTATCTCTTCTATTCAATCTGACACTTGGAAGCCAGCAGTACTATTAAATGTATTTTGAAAATCTCTCAGATTGTAAAAAGTCTAAATATATGCTAAGTTGAAATAGGGGACTTCAGTTTGAAGAAAATTCAAATGAAAATAGAATGATATGGTTCCACAAGAGTTAGGTTTGAGAGCCATTATTTTATCTACTTGATTTCTGTTGTACCATTTAAGCTGTTTAAGGCAATACATTACTTTATTTACAATGCTTCACCACAATATTTATTGTTCTAATCAAATCTGCAGCTGGTTTTCTTAAATGGAGATTCAGTACTGGCTCCTTTATGAACAGCACTGAATCTCCTTAAATTTAAATATAGTGCTCAAGACAATATGTTCATCAGGAAAAAAATCGAAGCAAAATCCCATTCTGTTCATTCTGTTTCCATTTTAAAGGATGTGTTTGATGCATGTTAATGTTGAGCTCTGTAATGTTTTCACTTGAAATATCATATAGACTGAATTTTGCTAGAATATATGTCATAATGTTTTCTGATATTTTCAGATGAGCTGAAGTATATATCTGTTCTTAATCTATTCCCTCTTCTGAGGCAATGTGCATCCTCAGCAGCATACTTAACCAAATAGAGTTTTTTTCCTTAGCAGATCAAACTGAGTTCTGCTGCAGGCACAGAACTTCCTATTTAAATGACAAATGTCTCTGCTTGCAGATTTGAAAACTCACTTATTGACTCTTTCATCTTGTGTAAACAAATAATCAGCCCATCACCAGTATGGTGGGGATAGTGGAAGAATTAAAAGGAAAAGGAAATTTTGGGAGTACTGCCAAATACTGCATTACTTGGAATAAAAAATTACTTGTTTGCTGTTAATGTTGCCATTATACACAAATAGTAGACAGCAATGCTGATAAAGATCAAAGAAAAATTTACAAATTTGCTGTAATTCTAAATACTTCTTCACACTTAGAAGGCTGTGAGGTTTTGGGGTTTTTTTTCCTATAATGACAGCAGAGAAGTTCTGATTTTTAACAAAATATTTCAAGATTCTTTTGCAGTTAAATTTTGAGAATGCTATTTATTTAAGAAATTTTCAGTTTATTCTTCAAGTGTCTAAAGAGTTTAAATGTAACTTCATTTAGTCATCCTTTGAAAAGCTTGAAGTTAACCTATTTCTAAGTACTGTTTCATTGTTATGTGGCTTTTATTTTTAGAAAAAGCATATATATGTATCTGATACATATATAAAGTTTATATGTGATATATACATATATTTCTATTT
Organism: Vidua macroura; assembly: GCF_024509145.1. NCBI lineage: Eukaryota > Metazoa > Chordata > Aves > Passeriformes > Viduidae > Vidua > Vidua macroura. Next base: position 57,238,632 of record NC_071575.1, read on the forward strand.
ATAGAAAGATAATGGATGTAAGGCAACTCATATATTTTGTTGCTTCTCTTGTTTTTTTTGCTTTCTTAGCAAACTGTTATGAGAAAAATGAAAAATCAATGGTTCCTAAATAAAATTATATCTGAGAGCTCTTTTTTTTTCACATAATGATGCTTTGAAATGTGCCATTGCTGAACAGCTTCACCAGGTAAAGTAGTGGAGTTGCTCAAGGGATAAGGTGCTATCCACTATAGGTAAAGCAGTCTTAGGGTGAGTTAAATCCATAAGGAAGAAAACATATACTGTAGGATTTAGGCCTAATCTGCAGCTGCTATGATTAGAAAATCACCTGCCCATATTGAAGAAAAAGCATTTCTATGTTAGGTCCTTGGAATGGCATTGGTAAATATTGAGTTTGGATCTGGAAAAGTAAGATACTCCTTCTCAAAGTAGGATTTGTGGTTTTTTTACAAATGTTTTATGGCTCCCCTAAATTAAAAGAGGACACTTACTGAAAGCAGGTGGAAGTGATATGTTACACCAAAGTCTCTAAGAACTGCATTCAGTGAAATTACTCTTCTGGATTCAACTATTCCAGGTCTACAAAACAGTACAGATTTACATTTATTATTTGATCTTTGTTCCTGTCTAATATTAAAGTCTGCATTCATCATACTTAAATATGCATACTTTGCATATACAAACATAAAGTCTTAAAAATGTAAATCCTCTTTTCCAACTAGATTGTTTTGCAATGGAGACAGTATAGAATGGATGCTTGCCATAAATTAATGAAATTTTAAGGAATAAAAATCAGTGATATGAAGTAATTTAATTACAATGTGCTGGAAAACAAACATAGAAGAAAGTAAATAATACTTTTGCTCTAAATCTTATATTAATTAATTTTTCAAACTAGGAGGCAGAAATTTGTTAGATACTATTGCTCCATCTATATTGGTGATTTTTTTTTTTCCTGTGTATGAATCACTTAGGGTAACTCACTTCCATTTTTAAATATTATAGAAAGCTGCAAACTCATACAATGGGTGAGAAATATAAAACTCACAGTGCAAAAACTTCACAGGAATATAAGAAATTAACAGTTTGAATCAATCTGGAAGATGAAAATATATGTACATAGAAAACCTGCAAGCATTTATCTAAGGAGTGATTAAATGAATACTGTCAGAATATACTGTGTTGTATATCTTTTGATCTCTTAATTTAAAAGTAGATTTTGAGTTTTACTTCATCATGAATGTATATTAATTACAGTAAGTTTTGGAATAATCACATGCAGACATATATGACAGGGACATTTTAGTTCTTGTTGAAAAAAATCTTCATATATTCCCCCAATAACTTTTTCATTCACTAAAGAAATTTCTAAAATCATCAACATTAATTATCTTTTGCATTTCCTTTCCTAAGCCTAATAGTGATTTTGCTCAATATTTACAAATCAATTACTGCTCCTATTGGACACTTGTGTGGAGTGATACAGGGACGAAGATATGAAGAAAAAAAGAGAAAAGTTATTTATTATTATTTATTGTAACTATAAAGAAAAGTAGAATCATAACAAATGAAATTCACTGAATAAAATTGTACTGTGTCTTTAAATGGTCTCAAATAATGTTGTACTTGCCTCTGCAGATTCAACAGGCATTTTTCCCCTCTTTCAGTAAGAGAAATAAGTTAACTCAAAGGAAAAGCAAATAAAATAAATTAATGATAAAATATAACCTATGGGGGAACTTTTTCTGTCAGATGAACTGATATAAAATCATTATCTCATTAGCTTCATTCTTTACACCATATTTATCTTGGGATAGTTAGAGTATTATTTAGTCCATAAGATCTGTTACAGCAATATAGCTTAATTGATTGAAATGGGAATGATCTATCATGATAGCATAAATTAGATATGGAATATAGTCTTTGTTTTGAGTCTTCTGTAGATACTTCTCACAAGGCTAAAGAGGCTAGAAATAAAGTTATTTTGGTGTGTTTTTTTAGTTTCTGAAAAAAACCACAGTTAAACCAACCTGAAGTGTTTTGCACATAGTTATTCACAGTCATGACTATCATATCAGGGAGCCACCACCTCAGTTTAAAATTCATTCATTATTTATAAAACTGTTACCTTGCTTTCTTCTGTTTGCTGGGTGAGGAAGCTAATCAAAATCTAACTTTTGCCATCACTCAAGGACTCCCAGATAGAAAGTAATCTGAAGTTTTGGAATGTTAGAAGCCAAGAGCTGGACAGCTCAGGAATCATTTCACAAAGAATGGAACCTATCTCTCTCTGAACCACATGGTTTATTATATATATGACAGGTCAAATCTTCAATTTATCTAGACAACCAGACCATTAGTGTGGAAGTTCAAAAAAGTAAAAGCATCAGCTAACTTCAGGAAGCATTTTTCTTCAATAAGATGTACCTCTAATGACTGTGAATACATTTTAATCAGGAAAGCTCTCCTTATAAATCTCAATTACATGGCTTGTATGACTGAGGAACATTCATGCAAGTATCTACCAGGCTCCAAAGCATGGAGTAGAATTTGAAGTGTAGAGTAAATAAATGCATATTCTTCACTAAGTGTTCAGTATGTGTGTTCTAGCAGTTTATTCTTGATCTTGATTTTAAAAAAATAAAATTTAAACCTGGAGAAGGATTTTTAATTTTACATCCTGGCCTAGTCAGTCCATCAGTCACCAGGCACAATTTGCACATTATAGGCCTGCTTAAATAAGCTGTGCATTAGTCATGTAAATTTTTCATGGGCATTTGGCCATAACTAAAAATGACAAGCTGCAGTGAAAGCAAAGAAAGAAACAGCTGAAAGTGAAGATTTTTGTTTACCATTTTCTTCACCGCAGAATTTAAAGTATTATGTGTGAATAAAAAGTACTCAATGCATTCAGACTCTGAAAACTGTGGTGCTGTATAGTAATAGATTGAATAGAATGGAATTTCTCTGTGAGACTTTAAAAAGAGTTTAAAATGACTGAAATTTAGGAAGAATTAAGTGCCTAACTTACTCCCCTACACTCCTCCACAAATAATTTGCTTTAAGGTAAATATCTAGTTTGAAATTATATCGAGGATTTAAGTTACAGTTTCCTCAGCAGCTACCTACAATGAGAAAGGTAATTTGAGATGGCTGCAAAAGTTGGATGGATGTCCCAAATGTTTCTGGTCTCACTACTATATAATTTTAACAAGAGGTCAGAGAAATTACAGTGTGCTATTAAAAGTTCTTCACCATTATTTATTATTCCAGTATGCCACCAGTAGTATTAACAGTACTGTGATATTAGTATAAGCCCTCTTACTGTATATTCTGTCTTGATGAGCTTGATATTTCTGTATGCATATTAATATATATACAATCAAGCTAAAATTTAGAAATTAAATCATTTCCACAATTTGCAGGGCTCACAGAATATTACAGAGGTTTTTGCTCCACTCTAATCGTAGAAATGAAATAATTGAAAACTGCTGAATGGTAGGCTGTGATCATAATAAATTATGGAACAACAAACCGAAATTGAGGCCAAAATAATGTGGCTTCCCTATAGTAATTGCCTGGTCACAAAGAGAAAAGAACAACTAGTCCATTTTTCTGAAAAAGCCACCGAGACAGAACTTTCACAAAAGGTTGCCTTCTAAAAACCCCAAAGATCTGCAAGCAAAAGGATGACTCTTTGTTGGTTACTGATGAATACTAGAAATATTAAATTCTCTGTTTCTAAGAATTTCAAAGATTAGTTTATTTGCAACTAAAAGCCAGGTAACTGTTGTGTTTTGCCCTATTGGATCTATTCCAAATGAGTGTCCAAGATTGCTTAAAAAATCAAGGGTATGAGCTAAAAAACAGATTTAATATTAAGTGACAGCAAGATTCACTCTACTACTTACAATACAGTCAAGGCTCACCAAGGAAAAACAAGCAACAACAACATCAAACAAAATCCAGACAATCAGAATTGCACTGAGAACTATTTAGGGTCTGTGTGTGTGTGTGTGTCTGTGTGTGTTCAGGTGCTTTGTGAGACAAAAAGACAGTGAGGGCAAGGATAAAAAGGATTATGGCCTTAAAGTTTAATAACGCTCAAACTTAACTGTATTTTAACCTAACTTACACCTCAAACCTAATAATTTAACAAAGGAACACCACCTTATATCTAACTTAATTTCTACCCTAATTTATTAACTGCAACAATTTCAAATACAACTAACACTTAATAGCATTTAACTAAACCTATAACTTTATACTTAGCTGCTTAGTGAAAAAACAATACTTAGCAGCATTTAAGTAAGATTAAGTCTTAAGTCACAAGCCTACTTAGAGGCCTAACTTACTTAGACATCTAAGGTACTTAACATCTAAGAAAGCAGCATTTCTCCCAGATTTCCTGTAGCATGTGCGCATGTGCACACACAGAGACATAAAGAATCAGTGTAAGAAAGGTACCTGTGAAAAATTCCCCTGAAGGTTGGTGAAATACTCACTTTGGATGCCTTTGCATCGGAGGATACACGAAGGGTTGGGCCTGGAAGAGTGAGGGTGTAGGCACACAGTTTGTGGTAATTGGGAGTGGGGCTGCAGCTGAGCCTCATCCCCAGTGGGTACAGCTGTGAGAAGCAGGTGAGCAGCATTGAGAGCAGTGAGCCATGGAGTGCCCAGGTGCACTGACCAATCACCAAAGGGACCAGAGGGCACACAGGTGCAGTGCATGAACATCAGGGGTATAAAAGGCTGGGCTAAAGAACAAGAACGGTAAATGCTTGCAGCTGTCTGATATGGTATGGTGTTATTCTGCATGGGTTGAAGGTTTCTAAAATTGTATGATGATACTTTGTGTATTGTGGTAATCTCAACTGCAGCATATGCTATGACATGAAGGTATCAGCCCAGGACTTGTCATTGTTTGGTGATCCTCCAAGTGTGGCAAGTGTGGGAGTTTGCTGGCTCTGAGACGTGTCTCCCTCAGAGGGAGGCTGCCAATTGCAGGTCCAGGAGAGCTCCGAGAGCCTCTTTTGGACTACTTTTATAGGGTCACAAGAGAGGCTTTAACTACAACATTGTTTCATCCTGGCCACAGTTTGGGTCGGCACTTTCTTTGAAAGAGTGAGAACAGGAATGCTATTTTGTTTAGGCAAGGAAAATATTTTCCAAGGCTGTTCATAAGGATAACAGGGACAGCAGTTTCTGGGAGTGGACAGTGTTTCTGATAAGCTCTAGAAGATCTGAGCCCAGGTGCTCTTTGTCAAGGCCCAGGCCTAAGGATCATTTCTCAGATGCAATGTGGCCTGGAAAGTGTGTGTGTGGGGAATATACCATCATGGGATCTTTAGTATTATTTATTTCTGTATATTTTAACCAAAATACTTATTGCTCCCTTATTTATTTGTCTGTGTATTTTGTGAATTTATTTTATTATTGTGAAAAAAACATGTTTTGTGACACAAGTTTTGAATGCAGAATTGCATGTGACTTTAGCATATAATTATCTCAAATTGCTGTGAGCTCACTAGGTACAATTGTTGTTTTTGAAATACCTGGTGAGGCACTGACGTGTGTTTTCTTAGCTGAGTATTTTCTTTTACAGACAGTTCTAACAATGGTCAGTCATTTCAGTATGACTGGCAGCACTGCAATGAGGGTTTATTGTCTCTTGAGTGCTGATACTGTGCTTCTTGAGTCTCAATGTCTTCTATGCAGAAATTTATTACTTGTGATACCTGTTGCCCCATTCCTTCCCTTTTCTTTTCTTTCTGTCTCTTTGATTGTCTTTCTTTGGAGTTGTTTCCATAACATGTATCACCATGATGTCTATGACCTTTAATGCCATTATTGCATTTTCATTTACTTTAAGACTTTCCTGAGCACAGTGAGTCATGTAATACCATAGTAGTAGCCACATAAGGGAGAGAGGGGGGTAAAGATATTGTGTAAATCCTGAATTTGGCCTGCTGAAGCAGGACAGTTTGAAATTCCAGTGTGATAAATTTTCCTTATGTTTCTATGTAGTTGGAGTTCACATCTATGTGCCAAATAGCTGAAGTATTAAAAAACTTTTTGGACAGATCTTGTTTTGAGTGGGGTGTTTTTTCTTTGTTTGTTTGCTTTCCAGGAGTTTATTGCCAATTTATTGCCATATCCTTATTTTTAACTGGAAGTATCCTAACTAATCATTTTGCAATGCAGAGTTTACTGTGTTAGATGACAGTTCTCACAGTTCTCTATAAGGCTTGTGAGATTCAGAAAAGCTCTTTTCTTTGCATATCTTTCCTTGTATTTCAGATGATTTTTCCAGCACATATACGCATCGCTTTCAAAATAACACTCTCATATTTTATTTTCTGGCTGGAAAGGGAAGGTTTAAAGCCTTGAATACCTTGAAAGCAAACATATAGATTTTTTTTTTTTAAAGTCAGACTCATAGCCTGTATGTCAGAAAATTAGTTTTGTTTTGTTTTTTTATGCTTTTAAGTCTCACATGGAAATAAAGTGACCCAAATCTTCTGGAGGAGAATTGAAGGCAACACAAAGAGAAAAAATCCAGTTCATATGGCAGTGTAATTGTTTCCTACCCTTCTGTGATTGCTTTGAGGGAGCTAGAGGCTTGAATTTTAAAGTTTTCAGTAAATCTCATGTTACGTTCTCGCACAGTATTAGCTCTCCTGTCAGTCACTATTCACCCAGAATGTGTTACCAGTAAATAGAGGTTGTGAGAACAGATTTGTAGTAATGAGAGTTATTGCTATTAGTGAGCCAATGAAATATAATGGTTCCATAGACATTTTATGGGCTTTCTTAGCATTTAATTTTTCCAATACAGTTATGTTCTTCAATTTTAGGACATTACCACTTGGGGCAATAGACTTGACCAAAGAAACTTGAATAACAGTGAATGACACCATTTAGAATACCTTGACATATTAGAATCATTTTCCTGCTTGTAAAATTTTATCTTCTAATAACCAAACACTGCCTTCTTTGGATGATAATATTTTTTTTGATTAAGTTAATTATGTCTGTTTGCTTACATACTGCCAAATTAATTTTAGGGAACAAATGTTTCAGAACAGGAAATTAAAATAGTTCTTATCTTTTGCATGACCCTCCAGAAAAAAATTGCTATTCCAAGGCTCACAGAAACAGGGAAAAATAGGCTAGAAAGTTACAAAGTTCTTAACCAGGTATTGGCCATTTTGTTGTTTTCCAGTAAGCAACAAGTACATAGTCTTCTGCTGTTAGTGTTATATCAACAATGAATAATTCATGTTCTTATTTTGTATAAGATTTTTTGCTTAAACCTCCACTGCATTGTGCACCCCCCTCATGTCATTATAAAAACAGGACAAAGATATTAATGAGATTTATGAAGTTCTGGTGGGAATGTGTGTTACATCCTGGAGTTTGGGTTTAGATTAGGGTTTTTAATTTATGTTAAAATAAGTCAAGTTCTGTAATCCCGCATTTCCCCCGTGTTGTCCCCCCCCGTGGTTTCTGGCCCCATGCTGCCTGCTGCCGGATTCTTACCCCTGTGCCGCTCCTGTAACCACCCTACCATCCGGCGGCGGGAAACCCCGTGCTGGCCACCCCAATCCACACGATCCCGCTCAGCCCAAGGCTCGGTGCCCGCCCCTGCGGGGTTCTCTGGTTGGTCGCTGTTGCTGGCATCACCGCCACGGCAGCCGCCCCTATTGGCCGGCAGGCCGTGGATCCTCTCGCCCCGCCCCTCCATAAAACCCTATCCCGCCAGCACCCAGGCGCCATTTTCTCCCATGCGAGTGCCGGGAGCGGTCGCGTCTTTCCATCGAACCGCGCCACGTGTTCAATAAACCGTTCCTGCCAAGCACGGAGTAAATGGACAAATTCCTTACCTCTTTGCCGGATCCCTAGCGCACAGTAACAGAGGCTGGCCAGCCCACGCGCCCGAGACATGGAGCCGTGTCCGGGAACCTGCGGCAGCAAACCCCGGCAGCACGTGGAAGCTACGCCACAGCCGGGCTCCCAAGAGCCGCGTGCAGCTGGGGAGAACGAAAACCCACGTCGCAGTGTGCATCCATTCTTCCTAGGGTAAGAGCTTCTCCTGGATTTGCCTTAAACATTTATGTCAGGATAGCTCTGTTCATTGAGGAAGCTGAGTGAAGAACACTCTTTTGGCAAAAAGTATTTGTACTGAACGAAATGGAGATAACCAGCTTTGATCAGGCTTAGGAACGTGCTCATCCGATACGAAAAAATCAGTGGTTTGGCTTTGGCACAGGACTAATGTCAGAAGCTACTAAAGTGGGTGTAGATGTTGAACATCCATGAATTAATACCTTAAAGTTAAATTCATTATAAAATGACTTGGTGTGTGTACCCTTGGCTTCCTTTAGCTTTCTCTTTCAATGATGATAGGTACATTTTTTTAACTTCATGCAATACTTTTCTTTGTTAGCCTTTATGCTTTGAATGTAATTTCATGATTGGCAGTGTTTATAAGAAAAGTTCTTTAGTGGGTATGGCACTATATTTATAAAAAAAATGCAAAGTCATAAGTTTAGACTTCAAATATACATAAGAAAGCTTATTTATTTCATACAATAATATCAACTTTGCTGCAATATTGATGTGCTCTGCATTTTAAATGTTTTGATCATAGTTTCAGAGGTATACTACATATGTTAAAATTAAAAGAATTCACAGATTCCAGAGATGCCTGTCAAAAACAGATTCAGTAACAGAAAATAAGAAACATTACCAGCTGGTTGGTGCAGCAATTCATTTTGTGTTAGACTGATGAGATTTCTGAAGGAAGAAAGAGCCACATGGGTCATTGGGATAACTTAGGACTGTTTCAGCAATATTTTACACCCTGTGAGAACGTGATGAAACAGATAACGCTCTCTACCTTACCTCCCAAAATGCCATTCTGGCATCAACAGCAAAGACTAAATTATTCTTTCATGAAATGAAATGTTACAGGAGTTCTTTGTGCACAAACATCACACATATTGTTTTTCCTAGGACCTGTTGGAATATGAAAATACCAGAATCCTCATATCCAAGGATATGAGTCTTTTTCTTCTATTCTCTAAAAATCCCACATCTCATGGGCTTTTTGCAATATGTAGTGTTTTAATTATAACAGCTTATAGACCACTAAATAGAAATATTACACTACACAATTCTTTTTGGAAACTGAAAGTACCTAGTTCTTTAGAACATGAAATTAAAATATGCTACTTAAGGGTAGGCCTATTCTAAGTTTTTTCATAGAGGAAAATATATGCACTGATGACAACTATTAAGGAATGAACTCAAAGTTTTCTGTGATGAAGAGTATGTTTTTGAAGTGCCTTAGACAATTTGTTCACATCTTTATTCCAGTCAGATAAACTACTATATTTTATAATGCTAAATAAATTATATATATTAAATGGCTTAAAAAATCTTTAAGGAGAAACTATTGTAATATAACTGAGATGAAAAAAGAAATCCAACAATGATGATAACTCTCAGCAGATGACAAGCTATATTTTTAGAAAGGATTATACAACAAAGTATAAACAGTTAATATTTCAAAAAATATTTGCTTATGTTAAATCTGGGAATGTTTAATAACTATGCTACATCTTCCACCTATATTTTCCAACTAAAAGCAAGTATAGTCTTCAACTGTGCAGTTGCATCTGAAAATGGAAGTGATTGGTTTTTATTATTATTTTCAGAGCAGACTGTCTACTTTATAATGATGAACTCTGTAATTTATAACCATGTCTTAATCTCTCTCACTCCTGTATTGAAAGGCAGGAATAAAACTCTCCTTAAAATTATTTTAAGTGAAAATTAAACATGTTAATATTAATATAAAACTTATAGCTGAAGTCTGAGAAAGCTGAAAGTTGATATGAATAGATATCTATGCTACTTACATTTCTTTGGTATGCATAGATTTTTCTGCATCCTTTTTTTAATAAAAAAATAAGCTATGATATTATTTCATACAGAAGAAATAAGTATTTTCAGCTCAGGATGACAGACATGTAGAACCTGCTAATTTACATTCACTGGAGCTTCTTGTGACTTATTACTCTGACCTGCATGGACTCCATTTGTAGGTCTTTCCTCGTATTTCACTTTGTATTTAGAAGATAATCAAAGAAAATTATAGTGGAACCCATAAAGGTGGATCCTCCACCCTGATGTCTTGAATTTATTCAAGTGTAATTTTGTAGACACTTATGGCAGGACAGGGAGTCAAGTTCACTGATTTCTATTTGGTTTCCATTAGAAACCATAAATCTTTCCCCAGTGCTAGAAAATCAGCCTAGGTATCTCCACATTCAGTTCCAATGCACTATCACATTTGCAAGTCAGAAAAGCTCTCTGAAATGAATGATGAATGAATTGTTTTCTGTCAATCATATGATAAGCTGGCTGTGAAACCCAGTATGTATGTATTTATATATCAGTCCTTCAGAGCTGACTTCCATAAAATGTAGGAAAAATAAAGAACCCGGGGATTTTTGATAATCTATGGGACAACCAAATGAATGAAGCTATTATAAAATGTTTTTATTTAAAAGCATCAATCTAGTTAAGAAGTTAATCATAGTCTGAGTTTCAATACTGAAGAAGCCTTCTGCAATTGAGCCCCAGTGATTTCACAGAAGCATGGAGACAGATGTGGGAACCGAACAAGGCTTCTTCGTGTATCCTTCATCTCAGGAGTTCAAGATGTCTGTGCTCCAAACCCCTTTTTTGTTAAAGCATGGTCATATGTCCATGGCTCAGTTTTATTGTGAAAATTGTTTATTGTGAAAAAAATATGTAAGAGTACATAAGGTATACCATGTATACATAAGAATACATAAGAATTTATACATAAGGTATATCATGTATACATAAGAAAAGTAAAACCACAGAAGTGTAATTGCTAAGTTGGGAATTGTTAACAGATGGATTCACAAAGTAAATACCGGCAAAAGAAGAAAAACAGTGACTCAAAAAAGAGCAAGACAGCAACATGAAAGATCAGTCCAGTACAAGGAAAATCATTCCTATTCTGAATGACAGCTGACAACCCTACCTAACCTCATCACCTGTCTCACTGGGTAAGTGGAGTTTATTAAGGTCTTCCTTACTGACATGCTGAAGCCTCAGCAAGCTACTGTGTTCACTTGAGTTATTTAGATCCTGCTTGTAGTGTCTCTTTGCTAGTGTCAGAAGACCCACAACTAAAATGATCTGTAAGGGTGGATAAAAAAGGACTAAGAATTCCCCTCAATATGTGTTCTGTTGGGAAATAGAGACGGAGAAGGATGAGGACAAATTTATTACATGCTTTGAAGCCTGGCCTGGGAAACTGATATAAATAAAACTCTAGAAGCTGACTGTAAAATGTCCTGCTGCTGTATATTTTTGGTTTTCATGCAACTTCCCCTTCTTTATTGACTGGATGATAGGAAAAGAACTTGCTGCTTGAAGTATGTCTTGCTACCACATTTGTTCAATTCTGTATGTGAGTCGTTTTGTTATCTGTTCTTCCAGGCCTTTTTCACTTTTGTTCCTTTGTTCACAAATAGCCTTTAACTCTCTCTGAACAAAGTAAGTATTCCATGCTTTCCTCTCACTCCCTTCCCTTCTGTCACGTAATCAAACATTCTTTGTGTGGCTTTGTTCATAGCAGGGTTTCACAAAATTATTCAAAATTTATGATAGTTTGAAGAAGGCTTGAATGCACTCTACATTTAGTTTCCTTTGTCTGTGTGAAGTCTTGCACAAGTACTATCACTTCCTTTTATCATTTCATCAGAAATGAGAAATACACTCAGTACAAGACAAAATTTTCTCCATTAACAATAATGCACGATTTTTTCCCTCCTTTTTTCAATGTTGTAGATTATAAGTTGTATTCTTTTTGGTTTATCACTTCAAGTATTTAATTTTTAATTATTTTTTGAAACAAAAATATTTACTAGGCATCTTGGTTTACTCTACAGTTAAGAAAAGCAGCAAAAATATCTTTTTAAGTTCAGTAGTTTTCATGGAGTACTAATAAATAATCACAAAGCCATGTGCTTTTAAAGTGTCACATTTTATAAAAAAAAATATAAGCAGTGAGTCACATCAGCAGTAATTTTTTAATTTTCTTAATCTCTCAATGAATGAATTCATAGTGTGCTGAGTGTGGAGGTTTGGTTTTGTTCTTTCAGCAGATGTTTGAAAACTATTGGATTTGATGTTTGAAAGCTAGTATCCCTGTCAAATTGCTATTGCAATCTATTCCCTCAGATTTTATCACTTCAGATGTTTTATACCTAATTATTTTGGTTATTCTATAAGACAATTAACATCTATGAACTTTGACTTTTTTAAAAAACATTTGAATACGAAACTCCAATTTCATCATTCAAATAACATAAGAAAATTTTCAATGGAATAATAATAATGATTCTGCTACAATTGATATAATCCAGATTTCCCAAAACAGTGCTTCAGAAAAAATGTGCTTTAACAGCCAAAAAAAGGCTAAGTTGTAAGTGCATATATTTCCTTTGTGCCTTTTATGTATCATGTGCCATTAAGAGATGTCCAGATAACACAAAAAATCTTTTCTTAGCAGGAAGGATTTTTAATGTTAATCAAAGAAAAACCCCAAACTATAAAAACAAAGTCTACAATTTATGTGCATTACAAATTTCTCATTTGTTTATAGTCTTTCCAGGAGTAACTGTTAGAAAGAACCCAACATCACATTCTCATCATATGAGAATCATTTTAGGAGACTTAAGCCATTGGTATTCCATTTTTCTGGCATGAATGTTACTGGAGAGTTCAATGAGAAGGCATCACACTGGGGACCATAGCAAAGCTGAGGTGAAAGCCAGATCCCCTGGGGTCAGGAGGTCCTTTGTGAAGAACTAGTTTTCCTTTGCATTAGGGTATTTATAATGCAGCTTTAGAGGTTGGAAGTGTTTTTTTGGTTTTTTTTTCAGTATGCTCACTTTAAGTTCTGCTTCAAAGCTATGACCTACCTTCCATCCAGCTCCTAAATACAAATTATGGTATATTTTCTTTAACTATGCTTCTGTAAGTAAATTTCATTGTTCATGCTGGTAGACCCATTATTAGCTATAAATTTTAGTAGTTTGTTTTTTGTTCCTTTTCCTTCTCGAAACACTTTAATAATTAGATTGTCAAATCACAAAAAAAGCTACTGCAGCTTGAAATCTATCATGTGAATATTTGTAAATTGTACATGTGGGCATTTTAGAAAATAACTTTTTAATAGATTAAGTGTTGACAGAAGTGAAACTAAAAGGAGGTCTAACCGTGGATGATAGGAACTTTATAAAAGCAAACATAATTGCTAATTTTATTAGGAAAGTATTTTAAAAGTTTACAAGAACAAAAGGAATAATTTACCTAAATTCTTATTTTTAATGCAGAGTAGTGAATGGAGCAATTCATAGAAAAACAGGACAGGCGAATGACTCCAGATCCTTTTTTTTCAGATTAGAAGTAACTTTACAAAGAATACATACAAGACCACAACTAGTCAAATGCAAAAATTGTGCTCTAAATGACCCACATGAAGGATGGCTACACTGTTTTTACATTTTCAAGCGAGATCTTTCCATATTTATGCTGATACTAAATTTTTTTTTTTTTTCTTTGTTTTGTAGAAGAAATCAAAGGGTGCAAACTTGGTTAGGTCTGAATAGATTTGACTGAAACTAACTAGTGCATCATAAGTCAACTGGCTTGAATAACTGATGAAACCCCAATTATCAGCAATATATTTCAGGTCACAATAATAAAACATATTCATACTTATATCTTATCATTCTCTTCTCATCCCCCTAATGGGAAGTACCTGCAGCAGGAAAAATGGCAAGTGCCTTGGATGTTATCATCATGCTTTGCCTTTTGGATACATTTGTTGAGGCAAATATTATAGCCTTCTCAAAGATTTTTTTTCCAGGCACCTGGTAAAAATATTTGTTTCTACTTTCCCTATAGCTGCCTGTCAGTGTATTTAGTTAACTTGTCTAGGAAAGAAGTAAAACAGAACTCAATGATGGCTGGTTCGTTCATTTTCTTTTGTCTTCTCTTTCCTCTTTTCTTCTCTGGTGAGAAAGAACATATATTAAGAAGTTTAAGAATTTTACACTTAGGAAATTTTACATTTATTAAGAAGTTTAAGAATTGCTACTTTAATTTAAAGTAGCATCCTCTATTAAAAGAAAAAAAATTCAAAACCACAAACCAAAGAAAAAAGCCTTAATATTTTTACCAGTCTTAACTTATTGTGTCAGTGATTTCAATGCTTATAGCTAATATGGAAAACTCTACCTGCTGGATAATACTGATTTAATGAGTCATGCATTTCAGTAAGGGCTAGCATGCAAAGATGTTACAAAGCCCGAAGAGTGTGCAAATGGGTAAATGATGACCTGTCAAGGTGCTCAGGAGCTGTCTTTACCCTTATCATATTCTTCCAGCCAGTCTGTTTCTGTTGTGTGATTTAATTGATCTTGCCTGCAATCTCTTTCACAGCCCTGTAAATATATATATATTTTTTAAAAAAGAGTAAGTAATTCACAGATAAGTCTAGATAGAAACATGTCTAGATGCAAATAAGAAAGAAAACTTGGTCATTTTGGTCTTAGCTGGAATCTTAATGAAAACTAGTGAGTGTATTGATTATAAATAGTAAAACTTCATTTGTCATTTAAGACAATAACTCCCTCAAAAATCCAATAAGCAAACAGGATAAAAATAAGTAAAAAAGAAGAAGAAAAAAAAAGGCTTATTAATCAAACTGTTATGAGGTACATGATAGGCTGTAATTACTAAGAGCATGTATTTTTTATTCATGTAAACATTTTTTGATCTTCCAAAGGGCGTCATTTAAATCCCGCTCATTAAATGAGTAGATGATTGACAGATGATAATACAGAAGTGTTTCATATTTTATCAAGCAGAAACAAAACAAAAAAAAGACAGCATTATACAAAACTAAATAATTTGGCCATCTTTCTGATACTATCCATTACTTTGAAAGCCATCATTTTATGCTTCAAAGGAACATGTATGTGTGTTAAAAAATCATGTATTTCAAATCCATAGATTTTATTGGTGTGATGAGAAGTACAAATGTTACTGAAGTGAAAAAAAAAAAGAGGGAGGTCCTCTAGGTGTCTGTTGCAACTGGAAAAATTCAAGTAGGGCAGGACAGAATATTTGCCTGTACTGACTGTCTGATTTCAGTGGATAGTCAAGTAATTAATGGTCCATTTCTTGATATATTTTGACTGCTAATTACAAATTAAAATACCTACAAATTCAGTCACATGCAGAATAGGAAAAAATATTTTTCTGTCCTTTGTGACTGCAAAATTCTGAAGTTTTACTATTACACAGATGAACAAAGCCAAAGATTTTTAAAAGTGTGGTGGGAAGTTGATTGTGGTTTTTTGTTGGTGGGGCTTTTTTTTTTTTTGATTGCTAGGTTGGGTTTTTTTGTTTTGTTATTAATTCCACTTTCTAAAAGCACAAAAATACAAGGCAGAGAGTAGATATGACTTCACAACTGCTAGCTGACAAATGACTCCTCAAAATACTGCAGAGTAATAGAAAAATAATTATCATGAATGTGTTGGTGCAAGTCTTGACTAACTGAAAAACTTGTGGAGAAACAAAAGGGAGGGACAACAAAAACTGAGTCTTCTTTATTTTTATGTTTTTGTGAAAACAAAGATTGTTGACATGATCAATTATTTTCCTTCACATCTTGTTGTGGAAATTATACCAATTTAGGTTTGTTGTTATGGTTTGACTATGGTGTTCTTTCATAGTATTGAATATCTATCATAACCCCAAACAATTTTTAGGAAGCTTGGACACATAGGTTATGAAGATCTCAATTTCAGTATTTACAGAGGATGATAAAAATTAGTTTCCCACCAAAAGGAAAAAATCTCCTATCTTCAGTCTCCAGAGTATTTATTTGCTGTGGGCAGTTTTCTTATTGCAAAGCTCATTTCCATAGATTTTCTAGAGAACAAGATAAGATAAAAGAAAAAAGAAATTGAAAAGCATTGTAAAGGATCTTATCTATAAAACATATATAAAGAAGTTCCTAAAATCTGGAGGAGATTCAGCCAGAGAACACCTATTCTTCTACTTTTTCTGTTTCCATGAAAATGTGTTTCTGGATGGATGGTCTTTTGTTTTCTTTACCTCAACTATTTTCATAGTCTTCAATGAAGCAGATCTTTCTGCTGTTGCAGTTGAGTTACAATGACTCATTCCTTCTCTGTTTGGAATGTAGGATATGATAGTAAATTGATATTTTTTGCAAACAATAACTTAGAAAAGACAATTGCCAGCTAGTTGAAATATCTCTAAAACCAACTTTCATATTCTTTTGTAGTCTTTTTGTTTCATAGGCCTTTTTGGGGGGGTCTTTCCCTTTGTGTTTTTTTTTTTTTTTTTCTTTTTTCCTCCTTTGGTTAGGGATATATAAAGACCAAGAATAACCATAAACACAGTTCAACATCTGGTAGAAACAAGTTCATAGCAACACTGAGACTGTAGGTAGAAGGGTGTTAATCAATAGACCATGACTAGAGGGTTGAGACTGGTATTGAGTGAAGTCATCCCATATGTTTCCATGAAACCTGGCATTCTGACTCAAAGGGTGCTGAGAGAACTTAATGCCCTTGAAAAAGGAAAAAAGATTAAAATGAAAAAGCCTGATGAAAAAAAAATTAATCTACATAAATGTAAAGACAATTTTTTCTTTCCCCTAAGCTTTTGTCCAGAAGCATAGGGCGGATTCTGTATTGTGAGTGAAGTGCAAGAGAGACCTTCAGACTGAATTTCAGAACTTCATCAAAGATGAAAGTGATGTCAAAATATGGGTAATTTTGAACAATCCTATTTGTTTCCACAAAAGAGCAAAATGAAACATATTTATTGTTGGTTACTATTATCTTTCTATTTATCTTAGGTATATCTACCATTAAAGGAAATTGCAAAGATAGACAGCACTGGTCTCAGGAGAGACATGCAGTGTGAATCTGGGAGCCCAGAGAAAACAACAACCTAGAACAACTCAGTTATCTCTTTGCTGAGCAGAGATACTCCATTGCACAATATTAGCCTTTCATTCTTCATTCATCTAGATAGCAAACATGTAAGCTGCCATGTATTCATACAGTCAATATAAGATAACAAAATATAAATGTTAAATATGCAAAAAAATTATATGTTGGCATTTCCATGCTTAATTCTCTGCAAGTACTGATTACTAATAACTAATTTATTGATTCCAGCAGTACATGTTACAGAAAAATGGGAGTCTGTTTTTGGTCAATGTGGCAATTATTTAAAAACATTAAATGTGTTTCTCATTGCAGTAGGACAAACTTATTACCAACAGAAGTCTACAGGTGAACAGATATAGAGCAAAAATAGTCTGTCAAAGAAATCTTATCATATATTTTCCAGCCTGAATGAAGACCACTTACTGTTTACATAATCAAACCCCCTTTTTTTGAAGAAATCATGAAGCCATGGGAGTCTAAGTAGTTACAGCAGGAATAAAGGGTCTTTAATAAATGAAATTCAATTGAAACACAGAGCAGTAATGTATATTCAGTAAGCATTTCAAAATTAAACTGATAAATGTAACTTTTATTCAATATTCTCTAGATTTAATTAAAAGTTAAATGTCAACTTTAGAGTCTGAGTGAGTGAAAGAACTATGAAAATTGACTTTGAGAATTTGATAAATATGTGCTGTACAGGTACCTGTTAGTCCCGTAAATCTAATTATGGCAGAAGAGGAGATAGTCTGAATTTTTTGAGAACACATCTTCCCTTGATGAAGTAACACTCTCTCACTCTCTCCTTTCTCTACTTACTTTCTACTCTGTCACATAGCAGGGAAATAATTTTAAAACTGAAAAATTTATAGCTCAGAACAATATTCATGGAACACAACATTGCTGCATGAATGTGTGGTTAACCTTTGATATGTAGTCATAAAACAGAAAGCTGATATTATAGAGGATTAAGTTTGGGCTGATTAAACTCAATGGCAAACATTCTCTAGGTCTTGAAGAATCAAGGTTT
Organism: Vidua macroura; assembly: GCF_024509145.1. NCBI lineage: Eukaryota > Metazoa > Chordata > Aves > Passeriformes > Viduidae > Vidua > Vidua macroura. Next base: position 57,256,773 of record NC_071575.1, read on the forward strand.
TGACTGGTGAATTCTATTTGGCATTTTAAGGCTATGATAGAGATTTATAAAGTCAGAAACCTTGGCTCTCTCTTAACATAAATCCAGAATATTGGGCATGTAAGGTATAAATGACCCCATTTGTAAATCCTTTCATATAAAGCTGTTTCAGACTCAAAAGGACATTGCAGCTTCAAAATGACAACATTGAACCATATATACCAAATGTCTCTTTTTCAGTTAAGAAATTCTCTAAAAGTAAAATTGCAATCCATTTTAAATGTGGTGTGGTATAGCCAACAAGCCAAGGCAAATTGTAAATTCCAGTCTCTGAAAAGCAAAGATAAGATAAAATTTACTTTAATAATCAGTCACTAGTGTGGCAGAAACACTGTTTTTATTTTGAATCCACTTGGAATACCAATGCACTCTGCAAAAATATTCCATATTTTCATTCCAGCCAGTGAGCCGCAGATGTCCTTTTAGGTCTTTAGTCTTTCACCATTAACACCAGCACCATGTGTTAGCAGCAAATATGATATCTATTTGACATGTCAGAAGAGGAAGACGGAAAAGATGTAAAACTCCCCCTGCCTCCTCACCCCCCTCAACTGTTACACTCTTCTGGAAGGGTCATAGTGGAACAACTTGCCTGCTTTGTTACCTGTTCATCAGCTGATGGTCTTTTAATTTCAGACCTTCTCATTTGTTTGTAAGTTCCTGCAAAAGCTTTAAAAAGTTGCATTTTTTGAATGCAATTGGGAAGAAGAATAGAAATTACAGTACATTTACAAGGAAGGGATTGGGGATCAGCAATCTCAACCTTTCAGTTACACAAAATTGAGACCAGACATGACTGAAATGAAGTGCACTTTGCATATGATTAATGCATTTTAATGTTGGTCTGTGGTTTTAATGCTGGTGCAGACAGAGAGAGGCCAAATTAACAATCGCTTCTATCAGCTGGTAATGCCAAACAGCCACCAAAGAAAGGAAAGGGCTTAACATTGAAAATAAAAAGTTATTTATTAGCAACTGCAGTGCCAGTATTGACTTCTGGTACAACAGATTAATCTGTGGAAAAGAAAAGCCTCAGTCTTATGCCAAAGAAAACTTCTATTTGTCAAAAAAGTAGGACTTGGTGGTTTTTTGTTTGGTTAGGGGAAAATTAGACTAGATCTGCAAGCCTGAGAAAGACAAGGCTTCCTCAGATCCCTGTTGTCAGGTTCAAAAGGTAGCAAGGCTGAGTTCATTCCCAGGATATGCATGTGGAGGTTTGTGGAGTACAAGTATAAACCAGAGGTATACAGGTCTAGCCACATATAGCAGCTATACCATATACCAGTGACAGATCAGTCACTTGAGCAAGATGACATGAATGCCCTTATCCTGCTCCCCTCTCTGCTGAGCAGGATGGAAATCTGCTACTGGGAGCATGTATATATGCATGTGTTCAGAGTGGGTTGCCCACACCTGGGATTAGACACCTAGTCTGCCCATCTCCAGCTGGTGGCAAAAATGCTTTCACACACGGAGGGAACTTGGGCTCTCCTGGCTCCTAACAACCACTCCACATCACTCCTAGAGATCTCACTCATCCCCAGGCTCCCAGATCACCACACTGACTTGGTGGCTTGCCTGATTTGATCTTTGCTGGCACTCACACACTAAATTTACACACCTGCTCCAGTGGTTGGCACCATGGACATCTATCCCACTCCAGGTTCTGGCACTGCCATCCACCCACTGGGCTCTTGGCATTTGCTGCCACCACAGACATACAGACCCTCCAACCTGTGGTCTGGCTGCAGTCACATCCCCCTACACACACACACATATGAGAGGCCCTCATCCAGGAAAAGAGTAAAAAGGAGTGTTAATGAAATAATAGGACTTGTCAAAGAAGGACTTTTAAGGAAGCAGTTTTCATGTTTTCAAGTAACCAACCACTACTATCCAGTACTCAGGTTTCAAAATGAAAACTCATATGCTCAGAATGAACACTCAAAATATTAAAACCAACTCAGCAGAACTACAAGTCTAATTTTAAGTAGTATTCTACTTGGAACATAGAAAATGTCAGCATTTAGGATCTAGAATTTCCCCCAGATGTTCAGAATTTTGAGAAAAAAAATAATTCTGAGGAATTGAACTGCAATTTACAAAATTTTAAGCAGATTTTTCAGCTAAGTTTATCCTCAGAAGTCTGTACTTGCTTTTCTCCCATCAGTCTTCTATAGAAGAAATGTCTAGTATGCTCATGTTCTCAATTGGAGCATGTTAATGAGTCCGAGAACCAAGTCTGATGAAACAAATTCTGTATTTTATAAATAAGGAAAATTTTAATTTTAAATTGCAAATTAAAACAAAAAGATAATATTTCTTGCATGAAAAATATTGAGATGTCAATTTCCTTCTGGACCAACAACTGGAAACTAATTGAGATACTGTAGAACGTCTACATTTAGGATAGTGACCCAACTTTAGCTTATGTGTGGAAACCTCATTTTAGGTGATCTCAATATTCCTTTATAATGATACTTTTGAACTCACTGAAGTATTAGTGTATTCAATATAAATCCAGCTTCTCAGATGATCAGTGCTATGGTGCCCCAGCTGCTCTGTGATTGGTACTAGAATTATTTTGAAGCTGAGTACATATCTGCATAGGCTTATGGCAGGAAAGAACTCTAGTGCTGCTATACCCAAACCCACGTAAAAAAAAATAAAGCTATTTTGAAGTCACCAGGTTGGAAATAGAAAAGGTACTGGGAGAGAATATTTTCTTTCTTCTTCTATATGACAATTGCAAAAAGGCAGGATTTAGAAGAGAAGAAACTGAGTAGAGTGAATCTTCCTTTCAAACCCCGCCTCATACAAAATTTCCTTGCCCATTCTCCTCGGCCCATTCTCTCCCTATACACCCTGTAATAATTAACCTCTTGTCTCCAAAATTAAAATGATGTCTCCTGTCCTTATAATTTTGCTGTTTAACAGTTTACAATCTGTTAATGTTAAAGGGGTAAAGGTGGTAGTGTTTACAAAGAGGAAAATGCCTCCTGAAAAGTACAGTTGAACAGTGTGATATGTTTATGCCAACAAAATAAGGATGATTATTAATGTTGGCCATGACTAAAGCAAAATCTATTAAAATTAGCTGATCATTCATGAAAATATTTTTCTATTTTTATGCTCAGCTCTAATATTGAGAACCTCATTAAGACAAATGTATAAACTCAAAGGAAAATGCCAGACTGGTTGGATAAAATCCACTTTTGGTAAATCAGGATTTATTTTAATAGCTGCAGCCAAATAGATGATTTCCTTAACACAATCTTCTTACATTTTATCAAACCTAAATTGTTTATAGTTCCTCTCTTATAATTCCTTTCCTACATTTTATTCCTCTCCAATTGCATATTGCAAAAGAGGAATTGCAAAATACTAATTTTGCTTTTCTTCAACCATTAAGTACAAAACCTGTTGATAGATTTAATAGGAATAAATTTCAGTTTCATCTGTCAATTATTCAGTGTTTCTGATAAAGGTTACTAAATCTTCCTGACACCAACAGTCATCTGAGTTTTATTTCACCTGAGCTATTGGAATTTGCATTTCTATATAGTTATTCTCATTAGCCATTCTGCCTTTGTCACTGTGTTATAGAGTCCTCTTTATTGAAAACTGAGATGAAGCATTCAACTTTTGAGCCACATCCATATTATCTTTAGGACAATACCCACTTTTAACACATTGCTACTCCACTTTTCTCCCTATTTACTAGAAAATATTTTTCACTTGTTATAATTGTCTTTGCAAGGTTTATTTCTGCCTGTCAACAATTCTGAAGTTATGAATAAAAATTGAGGTCCACCCTTTCAATAGTCTTTTCCACCTACTGAGATATAGACCTGCCACTTATTTATCACCAGTAACTTTTCTGTCATAAATCTAGTTGACAATGACTCTTTTTACTCAGCAACCTTAATTTTCCACTGCATCTTGTTTATTAGCCTCTCAATACCACATACTCCCCATTATATCACAAACAGCAGAAACAGATCATATTTAACAGAGGCCAACTAGAAAATAGTACAGGAGTCACACATACCTGGCTATTGTGAACTGTGAACTTCTCTGTAGAATCTGCATTATTTTCTACATGCACATGCTCTGCTGTAGCCTTTCTCGATTATCTCATTTTGGCTACATCTTGGATGTGCCTGATCACAGCTTAGTTTTGTTTTGTAGAATAAAATTTATGTAGAATCATAGAATCATTAAGTTGGGAAAAGTTTAACCTTTAACTTAAGAGTCCAACTTTAAACTAGCACTACCATGTTTGCCACTAAAGCATGTCCTCAACTGCTAATGCACATATTTTTAAACACTTCTGGGGACTGGGTCTCTACCACTTCCCTGGGCAATATGTTCCAATCTAATCTAAATCTCCCCTGGAAAAACTTGGGGCCATTTCCTCTTGTCCTGTCATATGTACATAAAATATAAATATAAATGTACAAAATAGACTACACCATACTGGTAGCAATTCATACAGAATTTCTGAAACTGATGCGCTGAAGAAGTCGACAGGATGTACCTCTTGTTCCTGGATACCACCAGCTGCAGAAAAGAGCAGTCACTGGAGTTATACCTAGCATAGATTTAGAAAAAGAAGGCAAGCCAAGACGATTCTAATTCTTTGCAGAGCTTGGGCCTGAGAGTGATTGGGACAACCTGTGGTCTAAGTACTTTCATTCCCAGAAGTCTAAAAGTATCTCTTAAGCTGTTTTACAGCAGGAACAACTTCAATGCTGTCAGATCAGGCAGAGAAGCACAAAGCTTTGCAAAAACTTCTGGCTGGCTGAAATCAAGAATACAATAGTGAGGGGCAGACATGTGGTGCAGCCTCCTTGAGGGAGGCTCCGAGCTGAAAATGGGAGCATGAAACTGGAGCTCTCTGAAGTATAGTTCTTTCTTTGGACTGCTCTCTTCAGAACTCTAAGGCAATACCCCAAGGCTGGACATACTTGATACTTAAAAACTTCCCCGTCCTAACCAATGGGTAGAACATACTCTTACACAGAAGTATGCTCTTATTTTCTGTACAAAAACATAAATGCACATCTCAGTGCTGTTAATATTCTTTTATTCCATATAGATGGTAGGTTCTTTATAATGAAGTTATCATAAGTAGATTATATATACACTCTCTTTTCCCATGCCCTATACATTGAAGAAAAGGTATAAAGTCTTTGATGTTTTGCTGCTAAAAGGAACAAAAATGTCTCAATATAACTGCCATTTCCCTAGTATAAATGTCAGACAAATCCCCCTCTGTTTCTTTCTCTCCTTCATTTTCTAATAATAAACTGAGGAACTTTTTAAAAGAGCTGCATATTCATCATCACAAATGAAACTTCACTTTTTTCTGTCTGTGGAAGCAGTAATTATAGGTTTGCACTTCTAATTGAAACATTGATGAACATGCTTCATACTGCAGCAAATATAAAATAATTGTTAGGCAAGCTATATGGTTTTCTGTGGGGGGGGAAAAAAACCTAACAAAAATTGAAAGCATCACTATGAATCCTGATAATGACTACTCCAATGGCTTATTTCCTTGTATCACTGTCAGGAGAAATTAAACTAGTGGGGGCAGGATATTTTTTTAGAAAATAACAAACTTCTCCTCAATAACAATCACCTGATGCCCAGAGGTCAGATCTAACCACTGTATTTGTAGGGCAGTACAGCCACTCCTCAAGGAAAATCAAAGGAGGCAGAAGCAAATGTTTTCCTCTCTGGACAAATGATCTCCAAAGAATCAACCAACCAACCAAAAAATATTAAAAAGACAGGAAAGCCATATAGAGCAGATTAATAACTTCCTACATCTCTTAGAAATAAAAATCCAAGTCTGCCACTTATGGTGCAGAATGGTAAGAAAGTACTTTGATTCATGGTTGGTTGCTCCTTATTTCCTCTTTTTGTTCACTAATATATAATTTCTTTGTACTTGTGCCTCAGTCTGAGACACTTGTTAGCAGCAAATTCAAAGGTGACAACAACAGAGAGATGGAAAAACAAATCAACTCCCCTGTGGTTGTCTTGAAAGCAGCACTAGATACACAATTCAATCAAACAACTGCTTTGCACAGCTTGAATATGGCAGTAGAGTCTATTGGTCTCTGAAGTTACTAATACTGGGGGTCTGTCCACCCATACAACATTATGAGATCATTCATAGCTGATGCAAACTATGCAAGTTTACATCACTGAAAATAAAACCTGTAGATTTGAATTTTGTTTAATATAAAGAAAAAGCTAGAAAATTAGGAGCAGTATATGGCTTGTTAGGTTTTTTTTTTTGCATTTCATCCAAATAGTTTGGGTTGTGGATTTCCATCTGTGTTGTCACAATGACATTTCAACCACTTAAAAATTGATTTAATTCAGATGAGGAATAGAAAATCTTTATTATTCTGACTGTTGCTCAGTTTCAAACTCTGCTGAAAAGAAATGCAATACTGAAAGACTAACAGCCAGAGGGAGTTCTGCTGTAAACTAATAAGAGATCAGAGAAAGTTCTTATTTGAGATATTCAGATTATGATTATTGTTAGGGAAAAACAAAAAAGAAAAAGTTTAAAGCTAATTACAGAGGGAAAAAACCCAAACAAACAACAACAAAATTTTTATGGTAAGCCAAATTGAAAGCATGTGGAATAAGAGAAAAAGGTAGGTATTCTCTTCCTAAGTTCTCCTTTGTGCAAAAATAGAATCGTATTTTTAAATATTCTTCATATAAAATAAAAATAAAAAAAAAAAACCATGGTTGTCACAGATCATGAATTTGACAGTCAATTCAGTGAAAAACAAACCAGCCAACCCAAAATAGCATGGAGCAGGAAAATCCTCTCTTAATGAAGATATGGGACTGAGAGACCTAACATTAAGTGTTTTAGAGTGTTCCTATTAAAGCCTCCTGTCTTACTGAAGGAAAAACATTATAAAACTCCAGGTAGCACTTTAAACCACTTAGACTGAACCTCCTATGCTCAGCCTCTTGGCATTTTGGAACTAGCAAATTAATGCAAATATTTAGCAAGGAACAGGTGAGAAAACTAATGACTAATTCCTTCTCTCTTCAAACTCAACTACCACCACTGTCTTTTAAAAATACAATTCTTATCACTGCCTGCTGTTTCCATTTCTTGTCAATCTCATTGCTCTGACATGGGGCTGCAATAAACAAACAGCTGGACCCATTATTCTACTGTGAGTGGAACAACTTCATTCCTGCAGCAAGAGCCTTGTCTTAATGTGCTCACATTGCCTCTCTTGGAAGGGTCAAAAAAATCTGAACTCTTCTAAAGGGGATCAGCAGCATGTGTGCTGCAAGTGTCATTGTTTCAGTTTGACTGCCAAACTGAATAAGCTCCATTAGAAAGATACCTTTTTTTTCCCACTATTTTTCAGGCATATGTGATAAAAACAAAGGGAGATGGGACAGATCCAAAAAATTCTATTCAGCAACTCAGCAATAAGGGTATTCATCCAAGTTTTTGGTGAGTGGATACAAATGTCTGCTCTGAATCAGCTGAAACAGGAGTTGATTTAACTGTGTCTGCATCAAAAAACAACATTTTCAACTTTTCTCACCTCAGCTACTTCAATCTGTCACTATTAAGTACATTGACAGCACTTGTTCTTTTTTCTGGATGAATGACCTTGTCAGTGACCAGAGAAGTTTTTGCCAGGCAGATCTAGGCCTATACCAACTTCTTCATCTTTAGTTCTGACAAGCCCCAAGGTTTGCATAAGCAGTTGAGCTAAGAAGAACATATGAGCTTAGAAGAAACATATGATCCTACATCTTCTTCCAATGATGCATGTAAGAAACACTGATGAGGGTGCTGGCTGAGAAGGAGTAAGGAGACTTGCTTTCACCATAGTTTGAGGGAGTACAATTCATGGTGGGCAATTGCTAGGGACAGGAGCTGTGCTTCAGCCTTTGGCTGACCAATGACTGGGAACTTTTACTGCAATGTTTTTGCTCTTGGGAAAAAATGCCTATTTTTTTTTTTTTTTTTTTTTTATTAGACCTAAAGGAAGTAATTGAAAAAATGTTAAAAATGTTTTAATTGCAGCATAAAAAATTCATCAAAATTCTCATACATCTGCAAACATTTTTACTTGCTACAAAACAGTCTCTCTGGTAACCTAACACCATCACAGTAAACCCTGTGTATTAAGTATTTGAACTGCATACATGACAAAGTTTGATAGAATATAAATGTGAACTTAAGTACTAGCTAAAGCTAGAGTGAATAGAAATGCTGAAATGATAAGTGAAATATAACAAAAAGTAACAGTTGATTGTTAATGAAAAAGTTCATTGCATCCATACATGAGTTCAGCTGTGTGTTCAGTTCATACTGTCTTTGAAAGGGGTGAAGTCTTCATTTACTTACGTCCTGTTGGAAAGCTGAGCTTTTTAACTTCACAGCAACAAGCAGTAATAATACAGAGGGAACTAACAAACAATAATTAGAAAAAAGTTACAAAGGTTTCACTTCAGATACCAAAAATTTGTGTATATTTCATTACTTTTGCTTTTAAATACCATGGAAACCAGATGAATTTTTAAAGTCATTTAAAATGTTAGTTGAGTTGAGGAATTGAGCTGGGAGGGGGAAATAAATTGAAGAGATTGGTCTGAAATAAGCATTTGTTTAAAAGTATCAGTTTAATAAAAGGAATCTCTTTAAAAGAGAAAAAATAAGCATGAATTTGCAGGAGCACAAATTTCTGAGGAACATTTAGGCAAGAGAACTTAAATCTCCACAAGACAATGTCAAATTCATCCTCTCCCTTCAGTGACTACTGTGTCCACATGTATAGATAATTTTCAGGGATAAAAGTTAGGTGCGTATGAATTGGTGAATTGTTCTAACATACATTAGTGAGGTGACAGAATTCTTCACTAAAATCAAGTGGAGTTTTGGTCTTTTGAAGCTTAATACAAAGCACAATATTGCTATTGCATAAGGTCCTAGTTCTGAAAGCTTATTATTTATTGCCACTATCTTTTGTCAAAATCCATTGAAAAATGTCAAGGTACAGTGGATTCCTCAGTTGACATTAACCAATGAAAATGAGATGTCTCACAGAGCAGAAAGATAACTTTTGCCTGCATACTTAGGATAGAAAAGTTTTTGGTTTTTTTTACTAGTTGTTTAAAAATAAGATTTTGGGGGACAAATAAAAAAACCCTGCAGGAATTCTATGTATATGAAATATATCCATTAAATGATATAGATCCATAATATGGAATAAGAATGAAAAAATTGAGCCCATTAAGAGTAAGTATGCTGAACTTTTCCATTGTCTGTCAAAATAGTATCAGCTTTTCTCTGACTGTAAAGCTGTCTCTCTAGAGATAGATAACTCAGTCCATTGCATTATAATTAGTGTGAGTTATAATACTCCAGTATCAAAACCTGAAATTATCCACTGAAAATGGATAACTGATATTAATTCTTTAGCTATTGAACTTTCAAATTATGACTCACTCAAACCCTTCTAATTCATTTGTACCTGTAGGTAAATATTGAACATACTGTTATGTGAGTCCCTTTAGAGAATTTTTGTCGTATTATTTTTGATTTTTTTAGTATCACTTCTATTTCTTGCTCTGTTCTGCACCAGTGTCATAATTAAATCATTTTAAAAGGAACAGCAACTTTTTAGTAGAAAAGTTTCTGTATATTAAAAAAAAAGGAAAAAAAAGAAGGCTAAACCAGTAAAAATTCACATTGATATCTAATGATTTGGTTTCAGTAGGATTTTTAAACATGCAACCCTGAATGACTGCTTCCAGAATTCTCTTTTGCACATAGCCCAAGTTACTCACGTATGAACAGTTAAAACAATTTAAGAGAACAATCACAAACTACTTCAGAAATATAATGGTGGTGTAAATTATGAGACTTATTATATAATGATTTTGGTAACTGCCCAAGATGTGAACACAATAAGTGATTACAAGGAGGGAGAATGATGATTCCTTCCTTCCTCTTTCTTAGATACACTGGTATTAATCCACAATAAAGGACAGTCTCATCTACAAAATGGGAATGTGAGTTTGGGCTCCAGCATGCAAGCAAAAGACAGAAATACTTATGGCGGCGTGGGTTTTCGCTCTCCCCAGCTGCACGCGGCTCTTGGGAGCCCGGCTGTGGCGTAGCTTCCACGTGCTGCCGGGGTTTGCTGCCGCGGGTTCCCGGACACGGCTCCGTGTCTCGGGCGCGTGGGCTGGCCAGCCTCTGTTACTGTGCGCTAGGGATCCGGTAAAGAGGTAAGGAATTTGTCCATTTACTCCGTGCTTGGCAGGAACGGTTTATTGGTCACGTGGCGCGGTTCGATGGAAAGACGCGACCGCTCCCGGCACTCGCATGGGAGAAAATGGCGCCTGGGTGCTGGCGGGATAGGGTTTTAAGGAGGGGTGGGGCGAGAGGATCCACGGCCTGCCGCCCAATAGGGGCGGCTGCCGTGGCGGTGACGCCAGCAACAGCGACCAACCAGAGAACCCTGCAGGGGCGGGCACCGAGCCTTGGGCTGAGCGGGATCATGTGGCTTGGGGTGGCCGGCACGGGGTTTCCCGGGGCCGGACGGCAGGGTGGTTACAGGAGCGGCAGAGGGCTAAGGATCCGGCAGCAGGCAGCGTGGGGCCAGAAACCACGGGGGGGGGGACAACATGGGGGAAACGCGGGATTACAGAACTTGACTTATTTTAACATAAATTAAAAACCCTAATCTAAACCCAAACTCCAGGATGCAACACTTATGATGGAATTGACTCTTCAGGCAAAGTCTTTAAATTACATTAGATTTCATCAGAACATAATTGAAAACATTTAGAATTTTAAAATAACAGGAAATTCAAGGAGACCAAATAGAAATAAACCATTTAGAAATCAGCACATCTCTATCTCTGACATATCCTTTCAGAATAACTTTCTCCAGTGTTGCACTCAGATGTGTTATATTGTGTTTTTATATCTCTGTAACAGTTCTGTAATGGTTTGCCCCTTCACCCCCCATTTTTTCCCAATGGTTCCACCCTGAGCTTTCCCACCTTTCCCTCAATGCCAATCTCCCTGAAAATGCTCAGTCATTCCCCTGTCACCTCCCTGGTACCCTGTCCATCACTCGGCTCCCCATCCCGCTCTCCCAGAATCTTCCACCTTGGGCATCGAGTGAGTGAACGAGGGGCAGGGATCCCTCCCTTGAACTTCCCCCACTGGTTTGTGTGTCTGTCTGTCCTTCCGCCTTCCACTCCCCCGAATTGGGTGGTGGGCGTCCCTTCCCCCTTGTTACTGCCCCGGTACTTAAAACAAGTAACTGAACTCTTCTGTTCAGAACTCTTCTGAGAGCCTTGAGGCCACTGGGACAATGGCATTGAGAGCTCTTTGGAGCTTGCATTAAACCTGAGACTTTTTCCCCGGCCTTGAGTCGATTCCCCCGTTACCTCCTCAGACACCGCCTCTCCTCCTTACAAGGCAGACAGCGAAGCGCTTTGTCTTAGCCGCTCCCCGAATTTCATCAAGACACAGGGGAGTGTCCCCTGCTGCTGACCGTGCCTCGGCCGGGCAGGCAAAGCCAGGGAGCTTCAGGCAGGCACGGCGGCACAGGTGATGAACAGCTCCCCTGTTCCCTCTGACTTCCAGAAGGGTGTTTCTTTGCAACACTTTGGAAGTCTGAAACCTTATTCCTTTCAGGACTCAACTCCAAGAAAATGTTTAGGATGCATTTACCCTGAGCACTAATACTATTTATCTCATTTGTTTATTTAAGAGTTATCCCATTTTTCAGTATATGAAATACGTGTTTTTCCTGTTTCTGTATTATATCCTGTTTACCTTATAAATAAGATTCAATTGGGACATTAAACCCAAGCAATTAAATACTACAGTTGAATGGATTATAACTATAATACTTTTTCAATCCGGTTAAACCTTCTCACATTCAGTCGAATGAAGTGAGAAACTATATTAAGTTCTAATGTGTCACTGTACCTATCAGTCAACAGAGTAATAAAAGATGTTGCCAAATACAAAGCTAAACTATGTTTATACTTTTATTAGTATACTTAGTTGAAAAAGATAACATTTATTTTTCTGGTTAAATCACATTCTCTATAATAACCATATGTATAATTTTATATTATGAATGTTTTATAAATTCTGGACTGTCACTTCTCAGGAGACTGGTATACAGTTAAGGGTCTAGATGTGGCTTATTATTGAGAAATATCTGCTGATAAAGATATTGGTTGCATAAAAATTCTGTAATTATTACTGCCAAACTATCCAGCCTCTGCACATAATTTAAACAGAATATGACAGATGAGAGCTTTGCAGAAGCTGCCAGCTCTGTCTTGTAGTAACACTCAAGACTTTGACATTTTTCAAATTACAGACTGGAATAAAAGCAAGATTTAAAAAACATTTAAGTGAAAATTAAAATTCACTGCATAGATTTCCCTGTGAGATTTTCCACTCAGTAAAAAAAAACAAATAAAAAATACCCAAACAACTTATATACACCCTTATGCTTAGAGCACAGGATTCAGAGACATGACAGATGCAATATTCCACATTTCAATTTATGCTGACAAGAGTGGTAATGTAAGTCAAAATCTCCCATGTTACACACACAGCCCTTCCCATGAAGTTGCAGAGCACTTAAGAATTTTTTATTCTTTTAGCAAAGTCATAATTTCCAGCAAGTAAAAATCACTGAAACTAGATCCCTTAGACACTGATGTCACTGCACATTTAGATGACATCTTAACCAGAAGTGTCTTACCAGTTCTCTCGTTCTATTTTAGAGGGAAGGAGAAACTCTCAGTAGTCACCAAAAATTAGCTCAAACCCTCGCAATTTCACTAAAACTTTATAAATAATATAAATTCTTTTTGGTTTTCCTATTCAACTATTTTAGGAAGAATAACAGCATGGCCCTTCAGTTGATAACTCTTGGTATGTATACCATTTCTTCAGAGTATCAAGCACCAATTAGAGCACCATTCCTGTTCATCCAGCTTGCAGTGGAAATTTGAGATGATGACAAATCAACCCCACAATTCTTCAAGCAACATTACAGCTAATTTCCTGTAAAGTTCAAGTAATAAGTCAAAAGCGTTGTGAATGAAGATGACTACATGCTGAGCTGTAAACATAGCTTAAATTTACCTTTATCAGTAATTTTCCCACATTTTCTTTTTTTTAAACTTACAGTAGCTAAAGCTTAGACACTTACAGTACCTAAAGCAACTATTAGGAAGGAATGAGGTTAGAGGTTGTGGAGCAACAATACACACTTTCATAAAACCTTTCTTTAAGAGACAGCCTTTTATATTAGTCAAATGCTTCAGATAAGACAACCCCTAGCTGAAGCAGAAGGAAAGATAAAACGTTTCAGCATTCAGCCACAGTAGAGAGAAAAGCTTTCATTATGATAATAGTTGAAGCAAATTCTGGAGCAAGGTCTATCAATAGTAGCTCCTAAAAGCTTTGCAAATTAAAAGAATGTACAAGATTTTATGGTGAATATCCTATTGCCACTAATTCTTTTAAAATTCCTGAATAATTTGTCTTTTCTTTTATAAGCCACAAATAAATCACAGATTTATGAAGTTAGCAGGAAAATTTCTTCTTGTTAGGTTACTTCAGAATTGAGTATTATGAAGTTCCTTGGAATTTCTCCTATTGTAAAACAGCCACTAACACAACAACTGACCATACAACTATATATCTTATAAAAATTACTGTATTTTTGACTATTAATACGTTTTTCTTGGAAGCTGAAGAATGTGAAAGAGAGGTAGGATTTGCTGTCTCGTATGATAGAGCAGAGCTGTTAAAGCAGTTATTTTGCTTCTGAAGTTACATGATTTAATAAGCTTTACAGGAAAAGCCCCCTTAATATGCACAGAGAGAGTTACGTGCTAGTATTTATGTTGGTAAGTGAAGAAGTTCTGACCCATGCAATAATCAGATGGGAATTTAGAGCAGAGATAATTCTGTCATTGGATAGTCTTGCTATTGATTAAAAGATCATTTGTTCTAAAAAGTACAAGAAAGAGGTAAAACCATTGTAAATATACATCAGTGTGAATTGCGTTTCAAGAACAGTAGGTTTTCTAGATGTGTTGTTTATTAGCTTTCCAGGCATTCTTTCTTCATTGTTCACAGTATTCTATCAGACTTAACACATGATTTACAAACTGAAACTATCTTTAAATGCAAGAAAATAATGTTTCCAACACTATTTGTACTTAAAGGTTTTGCAGTGTTGAGCCAGACTAAAATCTGCAGTGCCAGTGTTTCTAACTACCTCAGAAACTCTTAAGTAGAATACAAGCTGACTGCTGCCCTGGAGCATTGGATGGACTCAGCATGGGATGATTTTACAGGGTGAATTATAAGGATATATACACAAAAGGACAAAAATATTTACTTTGAATATGATTTTTCTTTAGTCTTAGGGTCCTTCTGCTATCATGTTGACAGTCTAAAATAAGTGACAAATTCTCAGTTCAAGGAACTTCTCAGCATATGTATGTATAGGTGTATATATATATACACACTCATATACACAACATGCATATATATATTTGTTTACATGTGGCCAGATAAGGCCTGCAGAGACCCCTTTTTTCTTGAAGTCTCAACTCAATAGTAATTGGGCTTACCAGAATTTCCTTACCTGCTACATTTCCCATTAACCCAAAATTGCAACTAAAGAAATGTTGTGGTTGCTTCCAAAATACTGCTTTATAGTTGTGCAGATTTTGCTACACACAAATAAGAGCTAGGGAGAAGGAAGTGTGACTGGGATACAGGATAAGAGCAGGACTAATAAAAATGCAGGCTTCCATCCTGTTTACCATAAAAAAATGTTTTAAAGTAACTGTGCTGTATTTTTCAACATGTGAAGTTTTCATAAGGGTAGAAGAAACTCATTTTACATCCCAGTGACCTAGTTTTCCAGGAGGAAGGGCCTCATATCATTATGCATAACCCAGCAGTTTTGAAACCAGCTGTAGAAGAGAAACACAGAGTAATGAGGGGAAGAAGGCCTACAGGGATTCAAGAGTTAGTACACTGGTGAAAATGAAGCTAAATATGCCTGCAGGCAGCAGCAGATCTAATGCTTCTGCAAGAGTGAATTAAAACTCAGAGGCAAAGGATATAAATTTCTGGTGGGGGCTAAGCCCATTACTCCTGAATAAAATCTAACCCTGCATGCAATGCATGAGGAGATAGAAAGAAGACAAAGCATTGTGAAAAGTACATTTTCACCTCTTAGGTAATTTAATAACAGAAGGAAGACAGCAAACTAACTAAACAGCAGTATCAAAGGGCAAAAAGATCCAGGCCTCAGATTCATCAATATGATTTCCCAAATACCTTTTGACTTCTGAATGCTCCAGCTTCCCTTAAAATGTTTACACTTATGTCTCTTTAACAAAACAATCTATAATAGTGTCCCAGCTGTTTACAAGGAAATTTTATTTACCATTACCTTGTAATTATAAGATGCAAGTCTTTTCTCTGACCTGTTCTCTTTCTGCTGTCTCACTTTGATCCTCATATAATGTTCCTGAGCAAGGATTAGGCATGTGACTGGGCAATACAAAGCAGTTTTTCTTGGTAGGAACCTACTTTTCCAAAAAGAGCTAAGTCACCAAAGAAAATGAAAACCAAGAATGTTTTTAAACTTGAGTGAAGTTAATAACTGCTGGAAAAAAGCCTTAGGCAAAGCTGAGGTTTCTGTAATATAGTAATTAACAAATGTTTTGAATCTAAATTCTTGTTTTGAAATGATCAGTTTTTGTACTTTAAGAGAAAGGAGGAAGTGAATGTGGAGATCCAGGGTGAATCCAGTGGGTATCCTTAATACAGTCAGGAGATGTTTGAAAGAAATTGGGTTAATACTCTGTTCCATATTTCTACTCAAAAAAAAAAAAAAAAAAAAAAAAAAAAAAGAAAAAAAAAGAAAAAAAAAAAAGAAAAAAAGAAAAAAATAATTTGGCCTTAGCTTCTACTTCCAACCAGGCAGCTCACTGCAGAAAACCAGCTGATATACTCTGCCCAATGGCTGAGCACAAATGAACTCCACTCTTGACTTTTTATTACCTCATTTTAACACTGATAACAGGTCAGAGAGAGAAAGATTAAATGCAGTAGTTTCAGGTCATTCCTTCCTAATAGTTGCAAGGCCTGTATACTTAACCAGGAGAAATTTAAATTATTTTTTGTTAGTTGTACTCTGGGGAGTTGCAGTGTCAAAATTATTTAATGACTTTGGATTAGCCAACCCTTTTCTATCTGAGCCTTACTGCTTATCTCTAATGTCAAGGGTTGTGTGTGGAAACTATGAGAGGACCAGTATTAGACCCCTTTTCACATGATAAATATTGTTTTTTCAGCCTTTTGCTATGAGATTGCTAATAGTGGGACAAGAACAAACATATTCAGTAAACTGCATTCAAATGCTGTCCTAGGTTTGCTCAGCAGGGGTGGAGCTTAGAGCCATGTGGGCACAGCCAGATTGCTGTCCTATACCACTTACCTCATAGCTGGGGGCAATGATTTTTGGAGGGAAGAACAAAGGAACCTATCCCCAAAGGTGCACCATTTTATTCACCCTCTTGATCAGGAAAGGTAACTGTGGTAGCACTGTGGACTCTCAGGACCCACACTGCAGACTCTGTTCCTCCAATGCTGCCACCCAGCCCTCCTCCATTCCTCCCAGACGTGGCTCTGAGATTCAGAAAATCTATCCAAGATGCAGGTCCAGAAAAAACACAGTGGCAAACCAAGGTGAGAAGAGCCAAGCCCGAACTGAGCCTAAGCCCTGGCAAGCAAAGCACTCCAAAGCAGTGATGTCGTGCATCGTGGATGATCCAGCTCTCTGGGGCTTCATCCATCATTGTCATTGTCTGGAGCTTGGGGACAGGAAACACTAGCCACAGGAGCACCTGCGACCTTGTGTTTGTCTCAGCATCCATGCAGAGCTAAGTCAAAGTGGGGTGAACACCATTTGTGTGAAAAGCACCTTCTCTCTTGTGTTCTTTTGTTGTTAATATTTTTGCTGTTGCTGTGAGTTTCTTATTCCATTGCTGTTGGCTTTCAGAAAATTGTTGTCTCAACCCATAGTCTCTGCCTTTGCACACTCTCACCAGAGTGGGGTGGGGGAAAGGAAAGTAGCTTATTTGGAGTTTAAATCCCAGCTGGTGGTAAACCACTACAGATACTGTAAACATGTACTATTTATTTAAATATATTATAGTGTTGTAAGCTCTCTCAGCAGCCTTAAAATTCCAATTTTTCACTCATTTTCTTTCTCAATTTGATTCAATATCCAGGGGAACTCTTACCTTCTGAGTAGATTGCCACGGGTTGCCAGGTTTGTATGTAACATCTCAGATGATTCCAGAAAAATAAACAGAGGCGGGGTTATAAAATGGCTTTATCTGCCTCTTCCCAAAACAGAAGTATGTTCTATTGATCACAGGCTGTAAGTAGGCACCTCAGGACCTAGCGATGGATTCAGCAGAGAAATAGACAGAAAAGCAAAAGATCAAGAGATCAGTTAAAATAAGTAGTACCTGTTCTTCTGTTAAGATCACTGTTACTGATACAACAATCAAAACCCGCCAACACATTGTCAGTGATAGACAAGAGTTGGAAAAAAATTCATGCAATCTTTTACTCATGGCATAATGTCCACTTTTTCTCCCACTTGATCTTAGATAAATATCAGCAGACATAAACTCTATATGTAATGAATGATTTTTTTTAAGGCCCTGAAGAGATTTGTAGAAAACTGCAAGTTTAAGGGAGTGCTTGTGTTTTTTTCTTAAAAAGTTTAATTATCCATCAGAACAGTCACAGTTCCTATTTTTTATTCAGTTTTGCTTCCGGTGGGGGGAGGAGGTTCTTTTAACAGTCTGATATGTTATATAACCTCTAGAGTCCACTCCAGAGGCATCTATGATTATGGTTGTACAGTACTGATTATTTGGTACTCAGATGTATGAACCATGCAGCCTGGCATCATTTCATCTTTTGTGACATGCATCAGTTGCCTCAGTGAAAGATGTTAGAGGAGAGATGGCAAATAAACTCCCTACTAGGGACGAAAGGAGGACAGGGATAGGTTGCCAAATATTTGGATTGTGGTAATATTGAGTCTATAAGTATGGAAGTTTTGCTTATGATTCTTATTCTTTGTGTTTTCTCTGTAATTATGGGTGTTCTGACCATCTGTAGAAACATTAAGTTTATGAATTATTTCAGGGTTTTTTTGACATTTATGTGAAATTGTGTTTTTCTACCTAATCCTGAGCTGAATGAAGACAGATGTCCTATTAGAAGTTTCTGTAAGATTGCTTTTATCAGCCATTCCCTGCTTGTCATGGTATGCACACAGCTCAAAGGAAGTGCTCCATGCCAGGTTAGCCAAATTTGCATATCACTTTTCTATGGGAATGTGTTCATGGCTAGTTTTGACTGCTAACACAGCTCCTGTATCCACAAAGTCTTTATTGAACTTTAGTCATCAGTCTGCTTTGTGGGTGCAATAAGCAATTTCTGATTCCCTCTTGGAGATGCTGTGATGACTTTCCTCCAGAGGCTTGGATGTAGCCTGCTGAAACGTCAGATGGGAAGTACAAGCAGACTCAGATGAAGGCTGAATTGACTCTGTGAAATCTGAATGTGGGTGTCACATGCTGAGCAGATGTTGGCAGCCTGGGCTCTAGAAGAGCCCCGAAGCCAACCAAGCCAAGCTAAACCACCTGCTCTCCCCGTCTAGATCCTTTAGTAGATCAATGGAGGGGACATTTTTATCAATTTCAATCTGTTTTAGATTGCTCATTGCCAGTCTAAAAAAAACAATGTAATGGGAAACTCTTCCTTTTTTTGTGTGTTCAAAGAGAAAAAAAATATGAAAGTTTGTAATTTTCTGTACCGATACTATTAGTGATTTTCATAAAATCTTTATCTCATTACTCTATTAGTCTACAACAAAAGTTGCTGATATTTATGGCCAGGGAGGATATTAAAGAATAGTTTTTGGCACAATCACTTACTTATACAAGTTTAAGCTTTGAAAAATTAGGATTTTTAAATCATAAAGCTTTTCTCTCTACTTCCTTTGAAACCAATATGAATATCTCCTTTTTAATAATAAAACATATATAATATTTTTTCACAAGTTGTGTTAGGAAAGGAGCCATGCTAAAAATGTATAGTTAGTCATGAGAGAAAAAAGACTTTAAAAAGCTCATTCAATCCAAAGACTATTTTCTGCTTTTCAAAACTAGTTATTTATTTTCAGGTTTACTGAGCCAGAAATAAAAAGAATAAAATATTATGACTCCATTTGGACAGAAAGTCTCATTATGGTTCTTACTGAAACTTGGATTCTACATAGAGTTTTCTACATATGCTAAAAAGTTAAATTAAGTAGGAAAGGGTGATTTTTTTACTTTTCCATCTCCTTCCATGTTTAAATTATTTTAATTTAAAGTTGACTCAGAACTTAAATTACGGCAATAACAATACACAAAAAAAAATATAGATATGGAAAAAATTCAAAGGAGAAATGCTTTACATATCTCTGTTTAAACGGAGACTGGGAAGTACAAATCAAATTAGGTGAATATTTTAGAGATGATCTAGTAAAAAAATCAGCCACAACCAGAGGAAAATCCCCCAGAAAGTTATAAACTGGGAGGAGGGGTGGTGATTTTAAATAAAGGATCAACTGAAAATATGTTTCCTGAGTAATATAAAGCAAAACCCAAAACCAACCAGAAAAGAAACCTCTTCAGCCACCTTTGGAGCTTTAAGGAAAACAAATTTTGTAAAACTGAAGTGTTTCAGTGCCATCTAACAAGGAGATGTGACATAATACAGCCTGAAATAAACCCCTTGAAAAGGGAATGTAACATTCTCTAAACAAAGAATGAAGTACTAGATTAGTCTTGAGAGAATAGAAATATTTCCAGATGAAATACTGACTTCTGACAAGTAATATAAATGCATTGCAAATTACAGAAGGTAGTTGGTCTGACAGTGTATCAGATTGTTTTTAAAAGATGATCTTTAAAAGATCAAAACTGTCAATGTCCAGAATTCCTATTCTTACCATAAGCAAAGTTACATGGGTATGCATGGTCTTGGCAGATGTGTCTGGTTTGCATGGCTAACAAAGATATTCTTACAGCTGCCTGCCAGTTATGTGAGCTCAGAGGGGTTAAGCTTCTCAGGTCATTAATACTGGCAAAGAATTGCTTTGCTCAGGGAAAATGCAAACTTGATGCCAATGAATACAGGGGGTGATCCTTCCCCTCTACTCAGCCCTAGTGAGGCCATATCTGGAGTGCTGTATCTAATTCTGGGCTCCTCAAAATAAGAGATATGGAGCTCCTGGAGCAAGGCCAGTTGAGGACAACAAAGATGATTCAGAGACTGGAGAACATCTCCTGTGAGGAAAGGCTGAGAAAGTTGGATCAGTTCAGTCTCAAGAAGGGATGACTTCGAGGTGAACCCATCAATGTCTATAAGTATCTAATGGGAAGCTGCCAAGAGAATGGAGCCAAGATCTTCTTGGTGATTCCAAGGAATAAGACAAGAAGCAGTGGGCAGAAACTGATGCACAGGAAGTTCCACCTGAATATGAGGAAGAACTTCTTTACTGTGTGGGTGACTGAGTACTGGGACAGGTTGCCCAGAGAGGGTGTGAAATCTCCTTTAAAGGAATTATTCAAGAAATGTCTGGATGCAATCCTTGCAGTGTGCTCTAGGAGGACCCTGCTGGAGCAGGGAGATTGGACCAGATGACCACTGTCATCCCTTCCAAACTGACTCAACCTGTGGGTAACTTTTCTATTTCTGTACTTGCCAGAAAATGAAGTTTTGTGAAAGCCTTTCAGAAACATTGAGGAAAACATGAATATGCTTAGACTTGCATATCCAGGTAGAAATAGTGACATTTCTTCTGTTTTAGACTTAAGACCATCAAGCAGAAATTGAAATTGAGAGTTACCTTGTAATTTATCAAACCTGGCACTATTTCTTCTCCTATTAGAAGACCAAAATGCAATACCTGGGACAATATTTTCAATAATAACAATAACAATAGCATAATAATAATAGTTCTAAGGTATTTTACTTTTGAAAGCAAGTTGAAAGAGGTCTTTCAATAGTCTTTATAGGAAATCTCATAATTTTTCATAAACCCAAGAATTCTACTAACTTGTAACGTAATTGAATGCTGTAAATTTTCTTATACTTCCCATTTGACATGGTATTATTCTTAGCTTCACATGTCACATGTTATTAAGAATGTGGTATGCCTCCTAAACCTTTTCCCACTTTCAAAAGGTGGGTATCTTCATTTGATTAAATGAATCAATCCGTATGCAAAGTATGCACATGACTTTGACATACTCACTGAGAAAAGGTGCTGTGTTAATGTGATATATAATATTGTTCTAAGCAATAGAAGTAGACTTCAGGGAAAAATAAGAGAGACCCAGCTTCATTTAAATAATGATTGATGGCAGCACATCATGATACAATCACTAATTTCCTTACTGGTAAAAACAAATCAATGAGTAGTTGTAGATACTATTCTTCAAGAGAAGGCGACATTTAAGGTTTGATCTTAGTCATGAAGTTCAGACAAGATTCCTACTGATTTTACATACAGTTTCAGTGAAAGTCTCATGGCATTAACCCTAACAAGAAAGAAGTTATTGGAGAAATTGATATCAAAAGGAATCCCACCCTCAGTGCTCATGTTTATCTAGATAATTGATAGTTTCTGTAAATGACAAAATATATGCTTAATTCAAGGACTCCCCTGGAAATTTAGTGGTATTTAATTAAAAAAGGATGGTTTTTGTTGCATCCTGGGATTGGGTTTTAGGGGTTCTTATTTGTGTTAGCTAGCCGAGTCCTGTGTACCCCAGTGTTGTTCCTCCCCCCGCGGTTTCTGGCCCCATGCCGCCTGCCATTGGATTTTCCCCTCTGCCGCTCCTGTGACCACTCCCCGGTCCGGCCCCAGGAACCTCCGTGTCCGCCGCCCCATCCCCACGATCCCACTCAGCCCGAGGCTCGGTGCCCGCCCCTGCGGTTCTCTGGTTGGTCGCTGTCCTACGTCATCACCATGGCACCTGCACGGATTGGGGGGGCGGCATCTGCCCTCCCTATCACATCCCCTATATCATCCTGCTCCCTCCCGGGTTCCGGCACCATTTCCCCCACGTGCAGTGGGAAGTGCAGGTCGCTACCCCCCACTGCAGCTCTCAGCGACAATAAAGCTTTTCTGCCTTCTTTGTGGGTGATCTGGACATTCCTTCACTCTTTACCTCGGGCCCATAACGCGGGTGACAGAACCCGGCAGACCCCGACCCGCGTGCCAGTGCCAGCGGCACACGGGAGAGAAGTGGCGAACCCGGAAATCTGGGGGGAGGCGGCGCCGGAGGGCATCGGAGCTGCCCCGGACCCGGGAGAAAGATAGAATGCCTCAGTTTTTCCTCTTGTAGAGAGTAGAAAAATTCTGCAAGAACTTAACTGTCCTTGAGTGCATCTGCCTGTATGGGCAAAATAAATGTGTTTTCCTTCTGGTATTAATTCTTCTTCTGATGGTGCATGTTTGAATTCCTTCTCAGATACCTAAGAAATTGCCAGTTGTGCAGACTGATCTTACCTCCTCAGTCATGCAGTTCATTTATGGGGCAAGAGGCTGGGCGGCACAATTTACTTGGGATGGGTCAGCTAAGTTTGGCACAGGAATGGGATTAGAACTGACTTCGGGATTGTGGTTTAATGCCTTACTACACACTGAAGTCTCTAAGTCTTGGCTAGAAGACCAATCTGAAAAAAAAAATTGTTGTTGTCCTTTTACACATTATTTCATTTGAGGATTTTTAAGACTTTTAGACTTTTTTTTTTAATATTACTGATTTAGGGTAATTAATAACTTGCCTCTAGACAACAGAAACACTTGATTCCAGACTCTGAGAGAATTAAGCCCATTTTATTTCTCTGCTAGACCAAGTTACTAGTAAGTCATTCTTTCAGCTGAGTAAGTGGAATTTAGCCTCACTTTCCCCCAGAAGGTATCTTTGATGTAGAGCTGTTTGTGTTTCAGTCTTCAGAAATGAATCATAAAGCATCTTAATTAGGTGTGGGATAAATCTCCAAGAAAACTGCTACTAGAAAAAATTTGAAGCAAACAACTTGAATTAACTAAAGTTGAAAGTACTGTCTGTGGCTTAAAAACTAATACAAAATGACTGTCTGATTAACTGGCAAAGCAGGTGTCTCAGGTGAGTAATGGAATAAACCATCAACCAGCTGACAAACAAAATGACTGTACTGTGTGGATAAATTGACATATATACTGAGTTCTAATCCATGTCTGCTTGTTTAATTGACTGATGATTAAGTGTAACTCTAAATGTAAACTGAGCACAGTTAAATCTAATCTGAGATACCAGCACTCAGGACGCCAGTGCTTCAGCTGCTCTAAAAGCTTGTGCCAGGAAGAATACAACTCATGCAGTGAATATGCAGATTAGGAAATGCTTGAAAGGCAATCAGATCACCGGTGGTAACAAGTTAAATATCATCACCCCTACTAAATTTCAGCACAGATTGCCCCTGGCAAAAGAAAGGGAGAAATGTGGCCAAGAGCAAAAAGCAACAGGATCTTTAACTAGGCTTCAGCAGAGTACTATTTCTATAGCTTAGCGTTCACCTTGACAATGCAGTCACACTTCTTCAAAATAAATGTTTTGCAGGTATATAAGACATCTTTACCAGTAACAACTGGAAATTTCATATACAACTTCAGAACAGCATCTTTGTTTTAATGGCAAGTCAGTCTTTCCATTCATTTATTAATATCTGCCTGTCATTTACATAAACAGGTGGAGTTGATGAATATGCAATGAGAGACTGAAGCTGCCCATTTCTCCTCAATATGGCTTCCTGCTGCCCCATCCACCTGCTTTGTATTTATTTCCAGAATGCAGCATTTTTCACCATTTGCTCAAGTGCTTTCTAAGGAGAGACTCCATCCTGCCCGCAATTTGTTTCCCAGAGAATATATAATATGGATCCCCAAGCACAGTACACCATTCTGTATTATTGTAATTGTTATTGGTATAAAGTATTCCTGCACAGAGTATAAACTGCACAGAGTAGCATAAAGTAGAAGCCCACTAATAAATACCATCAGTTAAAGTGTAACAAAAAGAATGTATTTTTCATTACAGAAAAATCTAAACTGAAACAGCTTTGCCAAAAGGACTGGAGAGTGTAACCTTTTTGCTGTCAGATTCTTTACTATTTGACTACATACTTTCAAACCAAGGAAGCTTCATGGATGAGTAAAATGAGACTATGCTGAATCACCCTGAATGAAGGTTGTACAATGTAACTCAAAAATTGCATATCAGAAAAAGAGTTAAATAAGATAACTCCATAATTCTTGGCTAAAATGACACAATTTTAATTTATGTCATCAAACAAAATAGTATTTAGATTCCTGCAGTTACCTACTTCCTAAAAATATTATAATTTACTTATAGTATTGCAAATCATCAGGATTTAGTATGGTGAATGCTACGTTTGATCCTTGAAAACTTCCAGCAGCAGGCATTCTTGAACATCCCGAAGGATGAATGTCCTAAAACAACCTTAACATTTTAAAAGAAATCCAGACTATAACAGACAGGTTAGACTGAGAAAACAGAAATTAAAGTATGAGGCAAAAAAGAGATCAAATAAAAGATTTGTACATAAGAGAGTGAGTGGGATTGAGTTCACCCACAGTAAGTTCGTGTGTGACACCAAGCTGGGTGGTGCAGTTGATCCTGTATACGGGGAAAAAAAAAAAAATGCACAATGCAATTGCTCACTGATGCCAGACCCTCCTTCTTGAACCCAGGTCAGCCCCCTCTTCTGGGTGACTACCCCCAGTTTATATACTGGGCATGACATTCTGTGGTGTGGAATATCCCTTTGATCACTTTAGGTCACCTGTCCCAGCTGTGCTCCCACCCAGTTTCTTTTGTACACCTCCTCACTGGCAGAGCATGAGACAAGGAAAAAAAGTCTTTGACTTAGGATAAACACATTTTAGCAAAAAAACAAAATATCACTGTGTTACCAGTGTGTTATCTACACCATTCTCATTCTGAATCCAAACCACAGCACTGTAACAGCTACTGAGAAGAAAGTAACTCTACACTAGCTGAAACCAGGACTCACTAGAACAGGTTGCCCAGAGAAGTTGTAACTGCCCTAGCCTGGAACTGTTCAAGGCCAGGATGGATAGGGCTTTGAGCAACCTGGTCTAGTGGAAATGTTCCTGCCCCCATGGCAGGGGTTTGTAACTATATGATCTTTAAGGTCCCTTCCAACCCAAACCATTTGTATGATTCCATTGTTCTATGATAAACAGTGGCAAATTTTCAGGGTATTTCAGTCTTTAGTTCAGTACTCCATAAATGATCGCTACAGCTGACATCATATTATCACTGCATTATTGCATTGACATCACTTGATCTTGGTGTGCTTTCTACAGACTGTAAGAGGATAGAAATGCTACATATATACAAGCATTATGTTGTAAAAGAATCAAAATTTCAAATGCTGTTTAGGCTTATGTAGTTAGAATTGGTTCCTAGGTGTATAAACATACTTTATATCAGATTAAAATTATGCTAATCTTGGAACAAGTATTGAGAAGCATGGAGATCCACAATCAAATGCTGTAATATTTTGATTACTATTACTTCTCTTACCTTCTTCTGTCTCTGTGGCTTTTGTGGCTGCTGAATGTCCTAACTTTATCAGCAGACAAGGACCACATTTTTAGCTAAAGAATCTGTGTGGTGGTTTGGGAACTCTCATTATGTCTACTGGCTCCAAGAGGTTATAAATTGTTTAAAACCAATTTCCTACATTACAATAATAAACAAAGCTTGGGATGCTAGCCAGTGACTGCTGAAGTCAGTACTTTGATAGTTAATGGATAAACATGCTTTGAAGTTTTCTTTATATTTTGTCATTTGATGCTTAGGTCCTGACTACAGCTAGATTTGTTTCCATTAAATTAAGGAAGAAAATTCTGGGGGAAAGAATTCACTTTTGCAAAATGTAGACGAGAAATCAAATCTGAAGATCAATAGTCTACAAATACAAGTATATTCTATTTCTATTTAGTGTTCCAAAAATTTTAGCATACTGATGTGCTGCACATTGAGGTCAGAAATTTTCCTTGTTTAGTAATTTGAAGTTGGTGCAGAAAGAGATAGTTTTCCTTGTTGGAGAGGAGAACAGGAAAATCAGGAGTGGCAATGATGCATGGAAATGAGAACGAGGGAAAGAATGGAAAGCTTGAGGAAAAGGGGAAAAAAAGGGAAAAACACAGCTTGTCTGTCTGTGCTGACAGAAGTGTTAGTTTATAAAATGGAACAAGAAACTTGTTAGACTTGAAAGTAAGAAAATAAGGCTTGAAGGTTAGTCTCCTCCATTGTGGTATTATCCTTACTGAAATAATTGTAGTGAACCATGGGAAATGAGATTAATAACTCTATGAGATAAATTTTTGTAACTCTGGAAACATGGGAGGATGTCCAACTTGTAGTGGTTTTCTGAGTTCATTCAAAAATATAAACAAAATATCAATTTTTCTGAGTACACCATTCTCTTAGAGGAGTCAGTATCTTTAGTATTTATCTCAAGTAAGGATTATACTGAATTTGAAAAGTAAAATACTTCCACAGGCAGAGGAAGTACTTTAAATCCAGATCCTTAGTTATGGTCCTTATCATAGATATGGAAAAGTTAGGAAGGCTGATTATAAGCAAAGGAGAATAATTCCTAGAGGATTTATTAATCACCTTTACAGCACATGTTACTGGTAAGGTAACATGTGGTTACCTTTCAAAGCAGGTTACTTTGAATTCATAATTAGTTGCAAAGGTTCAGTAGGATGAAAACAAAGCTTACTTAGCTACTGAAAATAGCAATAAAGCATAGTTGGCTTTTGGGTGATATGTGGGCACACTGTGTCTAGAAACTGGAAGAGGAATTTCATATCTTCACAAGTATGGGGAGTGTTTAGGTTTGTACTCAAACTTTGCCACTGCTACCAGTCTCTGTTTAGAGCTGATGTAGTTTTGCCACCCATAGCCTATGACATTCCAACTTGCATCATAATCTTCAGAGCTAAAACTCCACAAAGGAATAAAAAATATCAGATGGAGTCATGTGATTTACACTGAACACTGCAGGAAAGGCAGCCAGGTCACAGCACATTGGGGGAAAAAATCCATTTTTGTTACTAAGCAGAAGAAAAAATAAATCACAAATAGAAAGGGATTAATTTCTAAGGGACCAGCTATTAAATGTAGCATGGAAATTGGACTCTCAGAAGTTTGCAGAATTTAACTTCACAAAATATATGCAATGGTGAATTATTACTTTAAACTCATAACCCAAGGCTGCAATGCAGGGACATAGAAGGTAGAAATTAATTAATCAGCAATCTAAGTTGAGAGCAATATTCGCTTTTAGATGCCTGGTGAATAGAAGTAAGGACACCAAAAGGACTTACATAAATTATAGGTCACTGGAGATAACAGGACTCAAATCTGTGAAGGTCCCAATGTTAAATGCAGAAGTGGTGTAACAAGATAAATAACAAGTGTTTAATGATGGCAGGAAAACAATAATAACCTACAATCAGATGGATAATAAATTATGGACAGATGGTAGTTGGAGTCTTCAAATATTTCACTATCCCATCTGCCTTCATCCATTGTTATAAATTTAAATTAGAATCAAAAAAAAAAGCTTTTATTATTATTTTTTTGTTGTTTTGTTTTGTTTTGTTTTTGTTTTTGTTTTTGTTTTTGTTTTTTTTTTTTCACAAATACATTATTAGAATCATGTTGTGTAAATCTGTTTCATGGTTGGCTGTAATACATCACCAACAGGCCTTCATACTGTGGATTTTCAGTACCGGAAAAAAGACATGGTAATTTTGGTTTTGTACATTTTTGTCTTATAAAATTTCATGAAACAAAATTTCCTCTCTGAAGAGCATTTTTATTTCAGAAAACATATTTGAAATTTCTCCTCAGTCAAGCAGTAGTATGACTTTGAAAGTAAAGCAGATTTTTCTGTCCAAATAAATACATTGTACACAGTCAGTACCTTGACAGTCAAATAGCATTCAAGAACAAAGTGCATATATATACACATTCATTTGGAGATGCTGTGAAAATTACCAAAAATATTTAACTTTTTAACTTCATAGGTCCAGAATAGAGAATATGAATTTTTCTTACTTGTGATTAAAGTAAAATTTCTCACTCAAATACACAATGTGAAACTTGTTTTTCTGCATAATATTTTCTATGCTTTCATATGTATCATTCTCAGTTTGAGGATGCTGATTCTTAAATTTAATCTGATCCTACATAAAAATGAGAGGAAAAAAATAAAAAAGACCACTTTCTAGGAGTTTGTACAAGGGGAAAAAAATAGTAGGAGACGGCACTTTGTAACACCATTCTCCTTAGTAGGCAGGAGGGTGAAGAAAGAAAGAGAGAACTTCAACTCATTTGAAGCAGGCTGTCTATCAAAGGCACTTGCAGTTCCTCAGACACAACCATTTATCACCAATATCCTACTAGAGGAGAAAAGGGCTTTTACAAGCAACTTAATGAGCTTAATTCTGAAATCTGACAGAGTTTAGCCCCAGGTAGCTGAGCTCTGAATGGTCTTAAATTTAACTGCTTTACAAAATTCTATCTTTTTATAAAGTGTATGTGGGAATTGGAAAAGGGAATTGCAAGGGCATTTGTTTTGTTTCGGTAGTATTCAAGGATAATAGATGAAGTTAAGGGTCAGTTTTCTTTGATTTATATATTTATGCCAAACTAATATGCTAATATCTTATTTAAATCAAGGCATATGGATTTGCATACTGTAGTGTTCTATATCCCATTGAGATCTTCACTGCCTCAGTGTTCTGTGTTCTCCTTGTGCTTCAGTTTCAAGGGCTTTTTAACCTCTGGAAGAATTTATTATGTGCTTTCCAGATGGAAAGAGGAAAAAAAAGCCAGTTTATTATAAAACATCTAAAAGAATTATTAACCTTTCACATGTAGAACACAAGACAAAATCTATGGTACTGATATGCCAAAGAAATTTGGGAGAGTGAACTAAATTTTGGAATTGAGAGATTGAATTATATATTAATGGATTTCTTATAAATTTGCAGAAAGCCATTAAACAGTACAAAATAATCAGGAAGCAAGGGACATCTGTGGTGGCTTTTTCCCCAATTGTTTTGCTTTTTGGGGAAAGAAAATGTGTTTCAGACTTCAAAAAATGAATTATAGGTAGGATAGAATGGTAGTAAATAATATTCTGAAGTGGTTCCATTTGTAAGGTTTTTGCAGAAACTTACCTATTTGGTGAAATTTGAGTTGTCTCTGTGTCCCAGATCATTCAGACCAATGACATTTTTTACATGTGAGCTCTGAGAATCAATCACCCCACAGAATAAGGAAACAAATGATTAAGGAAAGTAATTGAGACTCTAAAAAAAAAAAAAAAAAAAAAAAAAGTAAAAAAAAAAAAAAAAAAGAACCAGACAAATGAACAAAGAAACAACCACAAAAAACACCCATGTATTCATTTAGGAGCAGTCTGAAATAAATACAGTTATCTTTCCATTTATTTTTATCCATAATTCAAAAGTTTAACTCTAGAAAATCAAAACCTCAGGAAAAAAGAATCCTGCCTGCAAGGAAAGGGTTCCTGGCAAAAGGAACTAGATTCCAGAAGCTAAGAGGGAGAATTACAGACCATTCAAAACTCAAAGCACTAAGGATGTTGGAACTGGTAAATTAAAAGATTTGTAAAAGCCAGTGAAGAAATGGTAGGGAGACTTGATTTGGAGGACTTCCAATGAGCCTGACAATGATACAGGTGAGCTTATTTTGAAGGCAATAGCTGAATTTGTATGCTGTTCTGTATAATGAAAGATAGAAAATTAGTTTGGGATTGAAACAGAAATGGCCTGAAAGAGGCTATTAGAATAAGTTGGTATAAGATGGAGAATAAGCATTTTACCTGAAATGAATTAAATGAAACAATTTCCAAATTATTCCACAGGTATTTGGAAATTCGGAAACATTATTCTCTCCATATTTATACTTACATCTTAAAAATAATCACAAAATAACTTCTCAATAAAATTAAATCAGTTAAACAGAATCTGCAATTTGTGATCTGCAGAAGAAATTCCTCTAAAACTAAAATACATGCCTCTTCCCCTTACAAATATGCATACAAGAAATTATTTCCTAAAGACTTCAGTTACCCTTTTTGCATTACTTATACAGAATTAGATATAACAGTGAGAAGAGGTGGCAATTGTATGTTGTAGTTTCTATTCTGTCCTCATGCCAACACTTTATTCAATCAAAAGTACAATGATTTTCTAAGATCCAGCCCATCTTTTCTCAGAGCTCATCCTCCTAGGAACAAATATGGTAATATCCTGAAAACTGTGCAACAGGTCACAGAGCTTGACACATGCCATAGATAAAATTGTGCAGCTTGAGTTACTTTCAGTCTTGAATGTTTCAAATGTAAGGGCTGACTTCATGCTCTGGGTGTTTTGACTCACATCTCTGCACTTTAATCTTGTTTTTCTGTTTCCTTACTGTATATGGAAGCTGACTTGTGTGCATGCTAAGTTAATAATATTCACTTAATAATCCTAATTCATATTTTTATTTCATCATAAGCTTTGTAATTTGGTGTAGTGCTCCTTTTCATACCCTTCTTTCTCAGTGGTATGAGTTGACTCTCTGTCTCACCTTTCAGAATATGAATTAGAATTTAATAGGAGTCAGTCTCTCCCCTTGTCTCTTTATTTAATGTACAGCTCCTAAATATTAATAATATACTTCTTATTTATATGAAGAACATTTCATTGAAATAGTTTCCTATTTTTACCATAGTTCTAATGTTTTTAATGATGTCAAAACTCTGTTCACTACTTCATGAACAACATTTCTATTATGTCATTGACTCTTCTGCCATGGGAAGACCATTTTCAATCCTTTTCAATGCAGAGAAATATTCTAAATTATATTTTGAAATATATTCCCATTTAAATTGTAAGCTAGACTCCTTCTGTATATGGATGGACTTCAAGTAAGTCCTGTTTAAAATCAATATTTTATGTCAGGAAGGTAAAATGAAAACTTCTTTGATATTTATT
This sequence comes from Vidua macroura, assembly GCF_024509145.1. NCBI lineage: Eukaryota > Metazoa > Chordata > Aves > Passeriformes > Viduidae > Vidua > Vidua macroura. Next base: position 57,288,164 of record NC_071575.1, read on the forward strand.
TCTCTGGTTTTTATTTTCTTTAAAACAAAATTTGCATATAGCAGCCTTTGTCTCTTTTGGGAATTGGGATTATTTTTAATATACTGACTCCCAATTATTCAGGTTAACTTCTATTCTTTTGATATAAGGCTGCCAGACAGTAATAACAATTGCACATCATATATTCTGATATTTTTGTAACACTACACCTCATATAAACTGATGAACCAGTTGCTTGAAGTCTGTGGAATGTTATGTTGTAATTACAATTCATCTTTTCTCATTTCACCTTCTGCAATATTTCAACATAAAGATTTGATCCTTTTGAGGCTGTGGGAACAGGCAGACATAATGGCATTCTTATTGCATTTATACAATTTTTTCTCCCGTTATTCCAGACACTGAACATGCATGAGAAATCAGTTCATTGACTAATACCATGTATTTTATTTTCAGTCACCACGTGTGGTGATCAAGCTCAAGGTATAATGCCTGCTCAGCTTGGTGTGTTTAGGGGAAGGTAGTTGGATTTTGCGGCTCCCACTGTTTTTCCCAGCTCTGGGCAGCTCCCGTGCCTGGAGCAGCACCGCCTTCCTCTGGAGACTGCATTCGCCGCTTTTTCCCGGGCACTTCGCATTCTGGGAAGGTGGGCCGGCTGGGCTTTCCACCACTACATGCGACGGACGTTGGTAAAGAGTGAAGGAATGTCCAATTCACCCACGAAGGAAGCTGAAAGGCTTTAATGGCCATGGTGAGCTGTGGCGGAGAGGCTGCGACCCGCACTTCCAGTGCCTGCGTGGAGGAAATGGCAGCGGGACCAGGGAGGCGGGGGGTTTTATCAGGGGTGGGGCGAGGGGAGCAGGAGCCCCCCCTGCCCAATGGGGACAGGCGCCGTGGCGATGACGGGGACCACGGCGCCCAACGGGGACGTGACAGGGGCGGACCCTGGGCTCCAGGGCGAACGGGGTCGCGGGATAGGGGTGACAGACACCGAATTCTCCAGATGGGACAGGGAGTGGTTACAGGAATGGTGTGGGCTAGCTCCAATAGTAAGAGACTCGGAGCTGACCACCGTGGGTGAGGGGGGAAACGCGGGGGGTGCACGGAGGTACACAGCACTCAGCTAGCTAACATAGATCAGAACCCCTAATCTGAACCCAAACCCGGGATGCAGCAGGATTTATTCTGGACTACCGCAGCAGACGCAATAAAAGTCTCAGGGGGTTCAACAACAACTTTATTTGCAAACTTTAGAACATTCTGATAGAATAATGCACTTGGCAAAACCTAACTTGTGTTTGCATTTTACACAGAGACAGAATGTTTCTGGCAGGTCCATGAGGTCTATCCCCAGCTACAGTACAGACCAGTGTCTGACTTCCCAAATGTGCAAGAGCTACACAGCACAGTGTGAGAGGTCTCAAGGAGGAAAGGAGGGGGTCCAGCACCATCCCACCTATGCAGAGCTCACCCTGTTCCCCTACCACTTCCCATGTGGTTGTTCTGAGCCAGTAAACCATTCCTCCAGTCTCCTACACAAAGCTGCTCCACAGGTACTCTCAGTCATGTGGCTACATACTTTGTTGTTCTTTTCTCACATCTCTTGACCTGCTTTTCACTCTTGTTTTAACTCTCTTTCTATGCCTTTGTGTGCTCCTGGTTAAAATCTAGCTGTGCTTACTTTTTTTGTTATTTTCCCAGCTGTGCTGCAACAGTGCCTAAATTTGTTATTTCTGACAACGTTACCTAGGCAATCCATCTCTTATATGGCCTTGTTGGTACACTTACTTGGCCAGCTGGTCTTGCAACACTTCCTCCCCAACAGGTCCACAATTCTTCCGTTCAAGTACCTGTGCAGTTTGACTGTCTCTCCCTTTGACCTATGAAATCCAGCCAACCCTTGTGGTACTAACTATATCTCATGTCAGCACATCCCTGGTTTATTTGTTATGGCCAACAGTTTCATATCCAGTAGTTTTCCATGCCCAAGCCAGTTAGTTCAGCTTCCAGCCAGGGACAAGGATGTGCCATAATCATTTGCCTGCAATCCTAACACAGCTCATTGCCATTTTTTAACCTAAATAAGTTTATCAAAAATCTTTTCAAGTATTTTCAAAATGTTTACGAGATTAAGTGTGGCGGCTGCCTGCCACGACCTCAAGCAGTCGAGAAGTGCCGGCTACCACTGCCTGTGTAAGGCCGGGTGGCCACCACGTGTGTGTGGGCACTCCAGGGTAATGGCGTCTGCCTCCCTGGTAATGCGGAGCGCTGCGGCATGGGTAACACATTTGGTAGCTTCACACGCTGAGAGGAGACAAAGGGACAAGAGAAGGACACTTTGTTTGGGAGCCCTAAGAACTTTTATTCCCCCATACATGGTCGGAACAAAGGTGCTCTCAGCACAATGCAAAACAAATGCCAGAGAACAAAAAACGACAACAGATTAAGTAGGGGGTGGACGGACAGGGGTGGAAACCTGGCTGGCCCAATGGGGACAAACGATAGAGGAGTGACATGGATTAGAACAATCAATGGTAACATAACAGAGGTGGGTACAGCTTCTGGGACGAATAGAAGGGCTAAGGTGGGGTGACTGATGCTGAATTTTCATGAAGAAGCTGGGGGTGATTTCAAGATTGACACCCTGACAAGGAGTGAACAAACCTTGGCTGACAGAACCAAATAAGGAGAAAACAGGGAGAGGTGAGGAGACTGATAGGTAACTGTGGATCTGAGTGGCAGGGACTTTTGGGTAAACAACTTGGAGCAAACCACTGTAAGGGAAAAAATAGGGGATAGAAGGAACATACCTAACTGACATTAATAAAACTCCTGCCTAAATCAACCCAACCTACAACAATTAAGTAGTTGATATTATCATAAGTATAATTTAATTTAATTGGTCCCCTACCTTTCCAATTTGATAATTATTAAAGTGGTAAGCACAGAAAGTGCAGCATTTTATTCTATGAATGGTGTCTTATTGAAAGCCAGATTGCAAATTTCTCTCATGGAAGGACCATGTTAAATTCCAGCCATTGAAATTATATACTCACCCATGAAAGAGCTCAATATCCAATATCAATATCTACTTTCTGTATTAGTTTACCAATGATACTTATCAGATGGCAGTGGAGAAAAACTTAATGGCAAACAAAAGTAAAAATCACACAAATTATTATTCATGTAAGCTTTATTTTATATTTGTGTATGTGAATCTTCATTCTGTACACATTTTGTCATAGTTTGCCCCTCAAACTAAGATGAACTGATATATAAAAATGGGATAGGAGACAAATTATTAAAATATTCTACTATATACTTAATTCCAGTTCTTTTGTCAGAAACTCTTAAGTATGCTAAAGGATTAAACGATTCAAATGGGAGCAGTAAAAGGAGGTTACTAATTCTGTAGGAAAAAAGTTCTGGCTCGAGAGCAGCAAAGGATTGAAGACCAGAAGAACATCTGAAAGTTAATGTAATTTTCATATACACCTGCTCTGTTCTCTTCTCCCAAGGATCTCCTGCTACTCATGGTTAACAGCTGGGTTCTACTGGCCCAGGCTGATCTCTGGACTAAAAGAGTATACTAATGGTAATATTCTTATGGTTTAGAGAGCATTCCTCCATTAATACAAGCTTCTTTTGCCATTGTTTAAACAGTCATTGAAATTCCCATTATAGGATGGTGTCCAGGGAAAGGATGTTCAGCCAGATAAGCTTTCAAGTGGTTGGATTTATATAAAATATTTTTATTCATCAGTGTAACTTCTCTTTCTCAGGTGTCTAGTAATTTTTTACTCATACTGTATTTGAAACACAAAAGCTACTGCAGTTTATCTTATTTCTGATCAAGAGTACAATTTATATCACAATTTAATTCTACCATATTCCCACTTCCTTTCAAAACAACATCATTAATAGTCTCAATAGGCTTTTGCTCATAGGATAAACTCTTACTTTGTCCAGGCCTTCTGCCAATGCAATTCAATGGGTCAACTTCAGAAAAACCTTGGCATCAAAATAAGCACGCTGAGATCCGTCCATGTTAGTATCTCTGCAGATGGCATCTGCATGATAAGGATAATTTTGTGAGTGAATGCATAGTTAGCCCTATTTAAACCTTACTCTCATGACAGTGTTTCAAGACTAACTTTGTAATGTTTAGCTATGTCCTCAGAGAATAAGCTACCAAGTGAGAGCTGAATTCTATGTAGAAGGTCTGCTGAATTGGCTTATCATTTTTTCAGGAAGCATCCAGCTCTTGAAACCTTTTGTCTGAATTGGATGGTTTTAGATTCTCCATTTTAATTAAACTGTAGGATAAACACTATGTGTGTAGACCTGTTTGGCAATAATTAAGGTTAGATCCTTTCAGTGCTCTATGAATGTCTTAAAACCTAGTATGGATCTTCCATCCCTGTTAACATTTCACTTCCTCTATGGTACATACAGCAAACGAAGAGAGAGTAATTTAGACTTCCAGTAAATAAATATTTCTACTCTCACAGACAGCAGTCAAAATTAATGTCTAGAAAGACATAGATCTTTTTTTAATAATGAGGGTGTTAATACACTGGAACAGGTAGCCCAGAAGGAGGTAAGTGCACCACCCCTGGAAACACTGAAAGCCAAGGTGGACAGGGCCCTGAGAATGAATGAAAAATTTAAAATGGCTCTGCTTATTGCAGGGTGGTTGAAGTAGATGATCTTTAGATGATCTTTAAAGGTCCCTTCCAACCCAAACCATTTTATCATTCTATGAATATAGGAATATAAATATTTATGGATGTTTTCATAAGCATAAATTTTTGTGATTCAAAGTTACACATATTGAAGATAACATCTTCAGGTTAAATAATCTTGAATTATCATTCTTCTAAAAATGTATCTAAAAATGTTTCTGAAGCCATGTGAACTTTTGGTAATCAAGCATCATGTGGAAAAGAATTCCATTACTTGATCATCATCATAATGTGAAGAAGTGACTCCCCTTGCTTATTTTTTTGAAACTACCACTTAGTTTAATTTGTTTGCTTTATCAAGTAGGAATTTTGTACTCTGTTCACCTATTGAGTGCTGCTACTCATGCTTGTGTAGACTTCTATCACACCTGGTTTTCATGCTAAGGAGTTTATCTAGCTTTATCCCAGTTTATCCAGCTTTTCCTTCAGTGAAGGCTATGTCTGGAATTATTCGCACCAGATCAGCGAAATGCTAATTCCCAGATGGTAGCTTCTGGAAAAGACATTTTCAGGCAGTTCCAGTCCTTCTTGTGAATCATGTCTTTTCTTCCCTCTCCCTATATAATGACATTTTTATGTACTTGTCCTGGACTACTGCTCCTGCCTTGTATGCACATGCTTGAATTCTCAGCTTTGACAGCTACACAGACTGATTTTTCTTTCTGGCTAACTGTCTACAGTCAACAGATTATGACTCCCACTGGCAGTCTCAGAACTAATAAATGTCTTAGATTTGTGTGTCAAACAGCTGTTTTAAGGATCCTTAAACAGTTTCAACCTCTTTTTCTATTTAAAGAAAGCAGTCATTGGAAGGAACAAGTCCAAAGGAACAATGTGATGATACTTGGAGTACACAATTCTTAATCCTTTCAGACATATTTTCAATGTGCAGAACAAAAACCAGTCTCTCGCTCTATTTTGTAGCACAGATCACTTAAAAAAATCCCATTGATTATTCTGTCATGGCTTGACTTACAAAGTTGCCTCTGTACTTGATTGTCTGGAAACTGGCTCTCTGCTTCATCCTGAAAGAAGACTCACCTCTCACTGTCTCAGACTTCTTTTAAAACTGTGTGGGTCTGTGAAACAGGAGAGAAACAAGAAGACTAAGTACCTGCTGGGTAGTCCATCTGTCAGGTGGTGATACTAAATTAACTTTCTGTGTAAAAGTACAGCTATTTTTCAGTGGTGAATAAGAGTTTTTCTGGATTTTCAGATAAAATATCAAATTTATTTTCCTTACTGTGTAATGTTGGGACTCATGTTTTTTGTTTTGTTATAAATTTTTTTTACATTGTTACCTTGTTTAGTTTAGATTTATTCAGGCTGCTTTACCATTTTCAAGGTGCCCCTGTGGTTTTCAAAACTTGTGGGATGATGCTTCATAAATCAGGCACCCACTTCTGGGAGGGCAATTGCTAGCATGTTAACTAGGCATCAGTGCTCTAGATACATCATATGCAGGACAGGAAAGCTCTGACATGCAGCTTGTGCGAGTTGGCAAGGAGCAGCTAATACTCTCTTCCAGCAGTGCTTAGATGTCCCCCTAGAACAGAGGCTACCTTGCTCTAGGATCAAGGTCCAGTCCAGAACAGGCCTGGCCTCACTTCCAACCCTGACCTACCCAGCACCTCCCTGTGAATAGGTTTCTGGCAATTCTTACTCTTGCTCTCATTTGCTCTTTAAATCCAATTTAAAACTGATGAACAGTCATGAGAGTTGATATTGACAAATAACTGCCTCTAATATTAAACATTTCAGGATCTTAAGGATGTAAACCTCATTTTTCTTGAATTTGTTTTTTTTTTCCTAGAGTTTGTTTCCTAAACCTAGATTTCTGAGATTCATTTGTATACCACTAGTTGTCCAAAGGTTTTGCTGCATGCCTGGCCAGCTGTTCTGATATTCATCTGAAACATGAATAGTAGGCAATCTTTACCTATATTTTAGGTATTCTCATAACTACAAAATTACTTTCAGCGTCTCACTGGTGTATAATAGGGAATCTATTTCAAAGTATTTCTTCTCCTCGCTTTTACAGCCGTTGGTCTTTTTATTATGAGAATTGTTATGCTATAGAGGTATTAAAATTTTTGCTACATCTGAAGAAAAACAGAAAAAAATTACATCTGAGTTGTATTTATTCTCATTGACATAGCTGCTTTCTTTTTCTAGAGGGAAAAATTGAACTTCCAGAGATCTTGCTAGTCATAAAACTGCTGAAGCAAGGTCAGGCATTTCAATGTGGATATAAAATGTTAATATATGGGGGCTATTGTCCCACACTCAAAAATGTATGCACTACATCAATATGGGATCATTCTTTTCTTGGTTAAATTCACCTAGTAATTTCTGACTGTATTCATGGCCCAAGGATATATTTCTTTATAGTTAAATATCACTAGCTTAGTATTTTGATAGAAGAAATCCAGAATACCATTTATAACCTACACAATAATAAGTGAATAGAAAACTGCCCCTTGGAAGAAATGCTATAGAGTATATAAAAATACATTATTTGGTTTCAATTACTTATGCTGAAAAGCACTGGAAGAAATCCCAGTTGGAATTCTAATGCCATTTCAGAGCATCTTCATTTTTGCTTCTCTAAGAATGTAAAAGCAATGATGTATTGATAGTCAAGGCAATGTAAGATAAATGCAGTCTTAGAAAAACCTTGAGATGATCAAAGTAAATTTTAAGAGCACACACACTTCTCTATATTTTGTACAGTTCTAGATATATTGTTGTAATAAATATCTTTCCCATGGCATAGGTAATTACAGGAGCATGCAAATAAAATGATCATTGCCCTCTCCTCCTATTTTACTCTTTAAATAGATCTTTTAGAGATCAATGTACTTATTAAAAAGAGGATTGAGGGGTTATTTGATCAAATTTTCTAGCTGTCTTCACAGGGTAGAAGTACAGGATATTAAAGAAGTGTTTAATCTAGCAGCAAACAAAGCTATGGGTACAAAAAATATAAGAATCCAGGCAGAATTTTTTTTTTTTTTTTTTTTTTTTTTTTTTTTTTTTTTTTTTTTTTTGCCTATGGAGTGAATATCTAGATATCCAGTGAAGCAAAACATGAAGAAAAGAGTAGTGGCCTCATATCTCAATATCATCAAAACCAGACTGAATGCTTCTGTGGAAAATCCCAGGCATTCGGTCAAAGTTGTGGCCTTGATATCAAAATTAACCTACATGAATGGCCTAATCACCAGTGCCCTTAAAACCAACTTTTCCCTCTAATTTGCTTTTCTACCTTGCCTTGTATAATGCTGATAGTTTTCACTAAAATTAACTTATTGAAATACTTCTTCAATTCAAAGCAATGTATTGACAGTGATAAATGCACAAACAAGGTTGGGAAATATTTTTATATTTATCCTCTAATTTGGATAAGTAGATACATGGATAAAAGCTGAGATAGGCCAAAAAAATTTAGCAGAAGCACACGAGGACATAATCAGCAGTCTATTGGTTATGCAGAATTGTAGAGGTTAACACTAAAAAGAAAAAAAATAAAGAAAAAGAAAAGTTCACCTGATCGCTTGCTTTTCTGTAGACAATATTTAACTTCAGGGACAACTTGTAGTTGTAGCAGTTGACTTTTTACTAGGTCAAGGCATATATGTAACCTCATGTCTTTTCATAAAGGGACAGATATTTCATGTCCCAGTCTCACTACACTCCAAAAATATAAAGTTGAATGAAAAATCAAGAAAAAGTCATTCCTCACAAAAAGTATACCATCATCTTTTCTTTTCTTGGAAAGGGATCCGTGGTTCAGAAGCAAGGAGATATTTAAACTTTCCAGCTGAATTTCTTGACATCTAATGATCAAACCAGAAATATCTGGTGTAGAGCAATGCGTGTACAGGTACCTGTACATGTAGAAAGCACCTTTATTGGTCCTTTTTTGCACTATATTTAAGTAACGGAGAATTTGTTTAAAAATGTTTTGGTTGGGGGCTATTGTCTCCAGAGATTGAGATGGAATTGCCATCAGGGTAGTGTGGCAGAGTGGTCTAAGGTCCTGGATTGGAGGCTCCATTTTTGGAGACATGGGTTTGAATCTCACTGATGCCAAGAATATTTTCTAGGATGAAGTTGGACTGAGTAAATCTGGACACAAGTATAAGTTTAGACAGAAGTGGTGGGAGAGCAGCCCTACAGAAAGGGATCTGGGGCCGTTGGCTGACAGCAGGGTCAATAGGAGTCAGCAGCGTGTCCCCAGCAAAACCCATGCTGGGGCACATGAAACACAGCATAATTAATTGGTCAAAAGGGGAAATTGCCTGGCAGTGCTGGGCACCTGGAGGAAATGAGGCTCAGCAGCAAACACTTTGCTCTCTACAGAAACCTGGGGAACTAAAGTGGGTAGCAAGGTGCTGATTTCTTGTCCCCAGTATCCAGTGATAGGACATGTGGGAATGGTTAAAAACTGAGCCAGATAAGGTTTAGGAAGCATTTTTTTTCTGAGAGAGAGTGGTCAAACACTGGAACGGGCTTCCCAAAGAGGTGATTGATGGTCCCAAGCCTGACAGTGTTTGAGAAGTACTTGGACAATGAACTTAATAACATTCTTTATGTTTTGGTCAGCCCTGAATTGACTCAAACAGTTGAACTAGTTGAACTAGGTAAGGAGGACATAGGACTGCTGGAGGCCATGGATATGATCAGAGGGCTGGAACACCTCTCCTATGATGACAGGCTGAGACAGTTTGGGTTGTTCACCCTGGTGAAGAGAAGGCTCTGGGGAAACCTTACAGCACCTTCCAGTACTTAAAGGGAGGCTGCAAGAAAGCTGGAGAGACTTTTTAAAAGGACATGTAGTGATAGGAGAAATGGCTTTAAACCAAAAGAGAGTACGTTTAGATGAAATCTTAGAAATTCTTTCATGTGAGGCTAGTGAGGCGCTGGAACAGGGAAGTTGTGGATGCTCCATGCCTGGCAGTGTTCAAGACCAGGCTGGACAAGGCTTTGAGTAACCCGGTCTAGTGGAAGGTGTCCCTGCCCATGGTAGGGTGATTGGAACAAGATGATCTTTAAAGTCCCTTCCAACCCAAACCATTCTATGATTCTATGATTCTATGATTCTATGATTCTATGATTCTATGACTGTTGTAGGACTTTTCCAGCTGAAATAATTTGTTCCACTCTCTTTTGTTGTGTGACCTTTGTGACTCAATGCTCAGCTCACTGGGGCAATCTGCCTTCCCAACAGGAATATACAAGAGAAGTCCTATGAAACACTCATCTAAAATTATTTCACACAGCTCAGTCTCCTAGGAAAATACGGTAAGCAGCTTCTCAAGTCCATGCAGTAGTTCTTAATTGACATCACATGTGAATTTTGAAGCAAGGCCATCATCTCAGGGTTACTGTAAACATCCAGATATAAGTGTCACAAGAAATATCATACTCATATTTGTATTCCAAGTCCATCAGTCTAAGAAAACAGATCTTCTTGAAGAACTACTCTGTATCTCAAATATTGAGCTGCCTGTCTTTGTAGGAATACTTGAATTCTTCCTGTGTAAAATAATGTCCTCATACAGGCTTAAATACCTACTTTTACAGGAACTTGATCTCAAAGTATGGTTGAGTGGAGCACTTGGTGCTTAAAATGGCAGCAAACTTGTGTTGGTGAAATTCACAGATAGATCCATCCTAAGCAATTCCTTTTGTCCTTAACTCTTTCACACTCCCTTCCTTGACATCTTCTTACCTAACTGCCTACAGATACTCTCTTAAAATTCAAATGACTATGCTACTGGAGACACCTCTACTTCTCTGACACCTCTAAATATTTTTCTTTGCTGTTTGCAACAGACCCCGGAGCACTGTCCCATTTCTGCCCTCCCTCCTCTCCTCTCCTCTCCCCCATCCCAGACGGTATCTATTTTTTCTTATCTTCTATCCTCTTGTCTTTTTCCACCTCCACATATGCATCTAGAGACATACACACTATTTTTGTTTGGCTGTGGAAAGTTTGTATTTTCAGTTCCTTACAAAGTATTTGAAAATATGGCATTTTTTGCACTAATTAGAGGCCATAAAATATCCCAAATTATGCCTTAAAGAAAAAGGCTGCAAACATTTTTGAAAGTACTAGCTTGTGGTCACTGATGGAAACCCATTCCCTTAGCACAAATGAAAGGGGCATAGAGTATGCATCTGGAATCACGGTTCTGTGTTCTGTTGGTTAGATTGTGCTCCTGTTATTAAATAAACTAATAAAGTCCTTCAAGAAGGATGAAGCTGTGGTTGGTTGTTTGGGTTTTTTTTTTTAATTATGATATCTGCACATTGTGGCATCTCCCTATGGCCACAGACTTGCTAGCAGTTACACAGAAAAAAGGAAGAGAGACTGCTTTCAAATGTCATACCTTCACTATGTGAAGAACTCATGGTGCCATTGAGGCTATTTAATTTTGGACCACAGATTCCTGTTATATGGCAGAAAGTAATAACTTTTAACAGGACCACCATGCAGAAGACTCAGCACCTAAATCATGTAAGACTTTTCTGCTAATAGTAGTATTCTGGTGATTTCTCATAGCTATTTCTAAAGAAAATACCGGACAATGTACTGGATTTCTTTTCTGTGTTCCTATAAAACCTTCTGTTAAGCAGCTTGCTAGTGTCTTCACTATCTAGCCTGAGACATGGGTGGCATATCATATTAATTAAGGCACATTATGATTAATGGCTCTTTGTGTCAGTCAAAAGTACATAACACAGCCAAATAGCTCCAGATGTCCAGCAACTCTCCACACTAGCTTGGCGAGCACATATAACTCTTGATTTTCCTCAGATGCTCCTAATGTTCCTTTGCAAGTCTCACCTAATCGTCTCATTTCTCAGACTCAAGCACTTCTGGTGTGCTTCTTACTCTTCTATTTTGTCCCAGTCTCAGCTCCCAGTTTGTAGATGTGTACCTTTTACATTCCAGCTGTAACCTTCAATTGTGTATGTAGTTTCCACACACATTTAATCTTCAGGACAAAAGTGACTGTTGCTGTGCTGTCTGGCCTTATTATCATTTCTGTCTTTATTATAAGTGCATTAACCCTTCAACAGCTCTTTGGAGTCAGTGGGTCACAGGAATAACAGGACAAAAGCCATCTTCTATCACCTAGTGACCATGGGACAGTATTTCCTACCCAAATTTTTATTTTCTCAGGTTTAAACGAGTCAGAATATTTCTACCCTCTGATGCAGCTATATAGCAAATCATAGGTTGTACCATCTGAACAGTCTTTCAGTCATTTCATTAGGCTGCATGTTCTTGTTCTAAAATAATAAGCCAAGCATTTCTCTGCTTGCACAAGGAGATCACTCAATACCTATTTTTGGATGTTATGTGTTGAAGACAGAACACTCTGTTTAGCAGTGGCAGAACGGACTGACATGTAAGGAAGAGACTAAAATTTTGGAAACTGGAAAAAAATCCTTAAAGGGGATACATCAAAACAAAACCAAACCAAAACAAACAGTAACCAATCGGACAAAAAAAGAAGAAACCTTCAGCTATTTTGTGCAATTGAACAAAAGAGACCATGAAGATTTTATGCGGAAATTGTTCTGTATGCTGAGTCACACTAGATTAGCAAATTTATTTATCTCAAGATTTGTTTTTCTGCTTATTTCCATAAAAAGTATTTATTATTGGCAACAAATGATCAGACTTGAACAACAGGGACATGGCAGAGTGTTGTCTTTATTTTCTGCAAACTTTGTTTCTTTCATGACTATTGCAAAGCTATGGCATCACAAACCAATTATTTTAGATGAGCACATAAATCTGTTTTTCTTGCATGGTACTGTACAAGAACTTCTCAGGGATCTACATACTTCTATGTGGGCTTTCCTGTCAGCTACAGCTTCAATATGTTCATTAAGTGGCTTGGTTAATATAGGTGTCCTATATGATTGAATGCTTTTGTCATGGGAGGCATTGTTTCAGAATGAATTGAGTATATCATTGTTGTGTCCTTCTCATCTTTTTCCTTAGTGTCTCCATTCATCTGGGGCTGATACAGCCATCATCACCTCATCATGTTGTTGTTCAAAATATCTGCAAGTGTTTCTTTGCTCTTTTATTAAAACATCCCCTATTTTAGTTTATTGCAAGAGGTAAAAGTATATTCTTGCAGCTACTGCATAGGGTTTGAAATTACTCAATTCAGCAAATTGATTCTGTAATCTGGCTTGCCAGGACCTGTCCTTGTTCTCAATGAAAATGTTTTTATCAACTTGTTGGTGCTGCATATCAGCTATTGTGCAGATAGGATGATGCTATCTCAAGATAAACCTGATAGTCTCTTGTGAATGCTTGTTAATACGGATTTTCTTATCTGCCATTTTCTCTTCCTAATTTTGATGAAACTGCTAACCCATACGTTTGACTTAGTGATGTTTTTATGACACTTCGTTGTTGGTTTTGAATTCTAATTGAAATTCCTTCACTATTTTCTAGTTAGGCTGCTTTCAGCAGGAGCTCTAAACACGAACACTCTATTCTTGGTATTTCTGGAGCTGGCACTTATTTCCCCCCTTCAGCCTTTTTACATGTCTTATCTGCTCTTTCCCTAGGTGTAGATAAGAAAATGACCTGATTTTGATCAAACTAAATACTTTTCTTGGACTACAGCAGTTCCTAAGTATTAGGATTTCATTCTAAGTGGAATATTTTCAATTGGTTTCTGATAAAATGAATTAATACTTTCAGGACTTTCTTGCATACTGTGTGTAATAAGAGAGATACTTGTAGGTCCTCTTCACATTATCTTTCACCAAGGCATTCAAATGGATTTGGAAATCTTTTTTTCTTGTATTTCCAATGCTCAGAATTTCTCTGAGATAAAGATAAGAGTATTTTCTAGGTACTCTTCATTTATCTCTTGACTTTCACACACTGACAGGTTTTCAAATAAAACAACAAATCTTTGCTTTGTGTGGGCTATGGCTGCTTTTGACAACATGTTATGCTGTCCTCTTTATATATCAGGAAGCCAGATTGTGACCAAGGATTTAACATTTAAAGTAGAGCTCACTCTATTAAACTCAAAGCACAATAGCTTCATCAGACACACATAGTCCAAGATCCCTTCAGTAATTAGATATAATTAAACAGAATTGGAAGAGGTGTGACTTTTGTAATTCTGAGTTGTTCCTTAACTTCAAATCTAGGAGGACTATGTCTAAAATTGCCTTTAGTGAATTTGAAGTTTGTGGTTTTTTCTTTGGAATATAGTCTTGTTCACTACCAGGATAATATTTTAAAGATCCCTGTGTATGTCTTTAGTGACAAACTGTAGAGTATGTGAGGCTTTGTGACTTTGATAAATACAGCATGTTGTTAATGAACATTGTCAATTTTGTCAATGGGAAGTTATTTTACAAATAATTTTTACAAATAAAATCTATGAACATACTATTTAGGTTTAGTTATTTTTGCTCATATTTATGTAGGTTTAAAATAATCTAAAATGAAAACCAAGAGGCAAATGAAAGCCAAGACACCATCTCTGAAATCTGGAAAATGAAACAGCTTGTGAATCTGCTTTTAAGGATGGTATTTAGGATATATTATAGTCCATTCATTTTTTTTCGTTTGCACCAAACTCAAAAAAAAGAGAGATGTCAAGAGAAAATAATTTTTAAAAAGTAATACCTCTATTGTTGTCTCAATATTGATTTATATAATCTGATATTTCTTTCTGACATTAGCCTTTAGTCCCCAATATATTTTGAGAATAAAATGCTGACTATATATTTTGCAATAAACATCAGAGAAAAGTATGAACTACATTAGTCTTTACTTAGTCTTCTGCATAGTGATCTCTGAGAATCTTACTGTTTAGTTCCTATAAATTAATGTTCTTGTTGACACAATGAAATTTTTAGTGGAAGGGCTGTTTTGTCAGGGGATTTCTTTAAGACACACTCTTTAAAGATGATCCATGATCATTTAAAACAAGACTTCATTTAAAACAAATAATGGATCATTTACTCAAGACTTTTTTAGCCTGTTGCAGTCTCTGCTGAGCATGTTTTATTTCTCATTTGAATTTTCTGTTAGCTGTGTTTTTAAGAGAAGAGATATTATCATCTATCACTCGAACCTCTTTAAAAAATCCTATCCATCCCTTAAGATCTGCTGTTGCATATCTTCTTAACAAAAGTTAATGTGTCAGAGACCTCCAAAATTATTTATTTTGCATGCTACACCTAAAACAGAATCAGGTCTTCAAAGCATAGGCAGTCACTAGTAGAGAAAACCTGAGGGATTTTTTTTTTTCCTAAATGTTACATGCCACATGATTTTATTTTACAGTGTTGCTATTATATTTTTTTTTTTCTTAATGGATTATGAAACAAAGTAACATAAGTATTGCATTCTGAGTCACATCAAATATCTAGTGGGATAAATAAGTGTCCAGGAAGAGGACACTGAGGAAGAGTAAGAGGAAAACGAACATATAGAGTAATGGTCCCTTATACACTTCCACTCTCGGCTGTGGAGGATTCCTGAGACTCTTGCAGTTTCTCTTGGTGACTTCCTATGTATGTCACTTGCAAGAAACTCTCTGGTCAACCTTTTAACTCAGAGAAATCATTTACATTCACACAATCCTTTGCCAGGAGGACTACAGTTTTACCTGCTGGATTAGGAACTACCCCCTTTCCTAATAGACTATTTGGGATAACAAGTACATTGCATATATTATTTATTTGCCTATTTATGCATGTAATGTTATCCAGCACTTCACTTGATAGCTTTTATAGAATGGCTTACAATATCCCAAAATTGCTTCTGAGTGCTTCTGCTTCATTGGTCAGCTGAGAGCCTCTCATTTGTATATGAATCTGATATTGCTTTTCCCTGTGTGTATCAATTTTCATCTACCTGCACTGTATTTTATCTACTATTAGATAAAAGATAGATAAAAAGATTACTATTAGAATATCCGGTTACTCAGTAGACCTTTCACAATCTGTCATCATCATTAGTATCTTGAATTACTCTGCATCATCAGAAGCAAGGGTACTTCTTCAACGTCATTACTAGGATATTTATGAAGATGATGAATGGCACTGAACTCCACTACTGACCTCCCCAAACCACAGGAATTAACATTTCACTCCTGTTTCCATTCCTGTTCTCTCAACCATTCATTCATTACCTTCATCCATGGAAGAATCCCACTGCACTGATGCAATGGCTCATTGTTTTCCTTAAGATTTTGCGATAAAGATCATTGTGGAAATCCAGACAGACTATATGTACTTAATAATTTCTTCCTCTGTGATTATTGACTTTGGGAACAGAAATTCTCTCCGCAGAAGTCTCTGGATTTCATTTTCACCGAAGTATTAACAAAGAGATTCAGTAAATGTATCCTTTCCAATTGTCTTTACTGATTTGCTTCATATGAAAGGATTTTTAAATTGGTATTTAAAGTTTAAGATTATTAAATAAAAATGCTATAAGCCAGAATTCATGTATTGAGCTTCAAATGAGAGGCTACCTTCTAGATTTAGTAGTTTATATATTTCATCATTGAATTAATTTGAACTCTTAGGTGAATACCACCTTGTTCTCGTGAGTGGCTGACATTCCTTCTGTGTCTGTGTATAACCACGGTAGTTCAAGTATAGCCACCCCATAAATCCCTCAATCCCCAAACATGTCAAGGGATTCCAGATGAAAACCTTCACCATAAAATGGTGAATATAAGTTAAAATAATATATGCAACTTTTGAAAAATATTTTTTCCTGAATGCTCCTTTATATCTCCATGTACTGTGTACATCAGAACAGAATCCTTATTTCACCCCCTGCAAGAATGTTATGAAAGGAGTTTGATTTGTTTTGTTAGCTGACTTCAGAACTTTTTTTTTGTCTGACTCGCATCTTCTAATACAAGTGCCATTACTATGCTTCAAAGTTCCCTTCCTTCCTAGCTGTCTCAAGTACAAAGCACAGCATCTCTTTATCAGTCATCTGGTAAGATTTTTTTCCCCTGTGTTGCAGTAATAAGCAGATAGGATTCAGTTTTTTCATGAAGGAAAAGCCAATTCTTTATTCACATAACTGATTTTTATACCATTTTTACAGACCTCGTGTTCAACTCCAATTGGCTACTAGTTTTCTTGCCACTCAATTCATTGGTTAGAAAGTGGTTTTGTGTGTATGTGATAAGGCTTTTTCTATTCACAGGTGTTTACATATTTTCTTTGTGGATTCTCGTGGGACAGATCTTTTGTTATTACAGGTGCAAACTTATTTTCCTCACAAGAATAACTTATGTCAACTGACTTTCATTCTCAAGAATCTTTCACATGGGAACTTAGCTAGCTGCTTAGCTTTACTTAGAAAAGTAACAGGCCTAAGCCATGATTCTATAAAGTTTTTCTTTTATAAGATTTCTACCTGTATACAACAGCCCTCTCCATTATATCACACATCAAATATTTGTGTCTAATTTTTTTTTCCTGAACAAATTCTGATTGTTTTCCTGGCATTTATTTTGTGATTGAAGGATAGAGGGTAGAGTTGATGAAAGAGGAACTCACAAGTCAACTGACATTGCTCCATGCCATTCATGATCCTCCTTCTCAAGTCAGCAAAGTAATTTTCTCACACAAATGATTTCTGGATACCTAGGCCAATATGAATTATCTGCAAGAAAACTGTTAGTTCTAAAACATGATTCAGAGAGCACTTTCAACTGGCTAGTCTCAAATCATTATTAAGGAATAAAGTAAACAAAAAGGGAGCTTTAAAGTAAATATAAATCATGCAGTCAGTTCCTTTATACACACTTAAATGTTGTCAAGTTGACTCTCAGGTGGTATGTGAGGATGTAATTGTTAAAGAGGCAGTGATTCCTACATAGCCCAGGTTGAGTTCTGGCTACTGTGTTTTACTTCCCAAAACTTTCAAAAAGCAAAAGGAAGGAAATACAGCACAAATATTTTCAGAATGATCATAAAGCAGGAAAATATCTCATAGATTTTTTTTTCTAAATTAGTTTATATTGTGCCATGTTACTATGTTAAGGTACAATGTAGATATTTTTCTTAGTGGAAGCAACTCATCAGGTTTCCATGAAAGTTGTATATAACAAAAATCCAAAAAAATGTTTTGGAAACCACATATATTTATTTTTGAGCATTTCTTTTTTTGCATTGAGCCATGGTTCAGAAATAAAATCTCAGATTTAGCAAAGAACCCAGCTCCTAACATGTCTTCATGTTTACTTGAATGGTGTATGAATAGAGTCCATCTTTTGAAATGATTCAGATACTGTCAGAGACCTTTGCTTTCTACCTGTTAGAGTGTATGCAGAATTATCTCTAGACTGACAGCATCCCAGTTACCTAAATGCAATTTGTGCACATGCATACATCACAGAAAATTAAATCCCATATGGTGCTGAGCCAGTCACAATTTGTACTGTTTGAAAATAGCACACTTTTGAAGCCTGATGACAAATTTTATGGGTTTTCTCTCAGTAATTTATGGAAAGATAGCTCTTAACCATTTATCAACAGAAGCATTGCCTAAGCTGTGGCTGTAAAACTTCACTGCAGGAAATATTCCTAAGCAAATCACTGCCTATAAAACATAGAGGACCTATGAAAAAAGACTTTTCCTCTCAAAATACCTACAACAGTTTTTAAATTTCCTGCCTTCTCTAGGTGATGATGTGTTTTACTAATCACAAATGAAAAAATCCCAAGCAAAGGAGATAAACCTAGCTTTTTCTGCTACCCCTCAGATACAGTCCCGTTACTGTGAGTAAAACAGATTCACAAACAGAAAGAGTGAATACTTTTTGGCACAGTCTGAGGATGTGTTTGTGCCTTCTATTGGTCAGCCGATGTAGCTGGTAGTGTTGGCCAAAAGTTATCTTTAAATTGTTGATGAAATATCAGGATATAATGAAACAGAAATGTTATTCTATTCTTTTCTGTGCTTAAAAAAATGTCCTTGGTCATTTGTGTAAACTTTTAGAGTAACCTGTATTGCTTAACATGATATTTTGTTTGCTGTGAGTGAAACTTGTAAACTACTGAAGCAGCAAATAGAGCATTTAATCTTTGTATTTTCATAGCAAATTCATGCCCTGAGACTGGAGCTCCTCAAATGAGATCCTGGGACATGTGATAAAATCTGGAAACATATTCCATATCTCCTGAGAGAGGCACAAACCTATCACAGCCTAGTGCCAGTTTTGCCTGAGTCAGCTGTTCCAGGTAGGGAGGTACAGGTAAGGGAAGAAGAAAGCAAGTGTTGTGATCCTTAATTAATACACTGGGAAAGGAATTCACTGATTAATTATTGCCTTGTCAATAAGTGCACAGGGGCCCTGTCAAGGGTGGTGACTGAATCTCAGCTTTCTGAGCCACATCTCTTTACTAGCAGGACCATCCATCTGCTTCAGAAAATGAGGGAAATAGATTTGGATACCCTTTTAAAAATGGTTTGGTTTTTTTCCCCTCTCTTTGTCTCTACAGTAGATTGGAACTTCTCTCTCAGTCTTACATCACTGTTCATCAATGACAGTCTGTGCTTTGTGGTTTTGTTTCCCTTCTCATTTCTATATAAGAAGAATATGGACTGTATTGAAAAACCTGCTCTAAAAAAAGAATTGCAAATGTTTTGGTCTTTCTCAGCCACAGAAGTGTGTATATATATATATATGAATCTGTCCAAGTAGAAACTTTTCTTTTGCTCTTTCATGGAGTCTGTTTGGCTTTGCCTCACTTTCATAGAAAGAAAAAGAGATAATTTGGTACTGGCAAAAATACTGTTTTTTACATCCTAAATAAGAAGTACTCTGTATTTCCTTTTTGGATCATTCTAATTAAAATCATTGTATAAATTAATGAAAAATAAAAAGTGTGGTCAACAAATATAAGGATTTCTGCGGTAAGCAAAACATCTATTTATTTTACTGAGAATTTTTATTTAACTAAACACACTTGCTTACAAAATTTTTGTCCATCACTCTGATGGAATAACCTACATAGACCAATATTTATGAGAAACTCAGGGAGGCTCCATTAAATCAAATCCATGTTTTATAAGTAAAAAAAACCTAAATATTATAATACATTCCTTGAATCTACTTAGCTGTGCAGCATATCCTGCGCCAGTATTACTCTAACACATCTACTCCACTCTGGTGAAACCCCACTTGAAGTAATCTGTTCAGCTCTGGAGCCCTCAACACGAGAAAGACAGGGACCTGTAGGAGAAGGCTTGGAAGAGGGCCCAGGAAATGATCAGAGGGCTGGAACACTATTCCTATGAGAATAGACTGGGAGAGTCAGGGTTGCTCAACCTGGAAAAGACTCCAGGAAAACCTGACTGCAGCCTTTCAGTACTTAAAAATGGCTTACAGAAAGATGGGGACAGACTTTTTAGTAGGGCCTGTAGCAATAGAACAAGAAGTGATGGTTTTAAACTAAAAAAGGGTAGATTCAGGCTAGATATATGAAATATAATGATATAAGTTAATAGTGGATTTATAATTAATTCTTAATTATGTAAGACATGCTGACAAAAGTCTTTCATACATGCTTAGGATATTCTATAGCTTAACAAAGATGTTCAGTTTAGTATTAACTCATAAGTGAGATTCTTAAGCCTTTCTGGTCAGGAATGAGATATTTTTCCACTTAACTCATTTGAGGAGCTGACTACATAGACTGAGTCTATGTTCATTCATCTATGTTTATCCTGTTAACTCATTTGAGGAGCTGACTACATAGACTGAGTCTATGTTCATTCTCCCCTGACTTGCATAAAGTGTAAACAAACCAAGGAGAGAATGAGGATGCATGTTCATAAACTCTAAACGGGGTATAAATTGCAGGAAGACTGGGGACCAAGCCTTCTTTCTTCTCCTTTGTTTTCCTCTTTGCTAGTGAGTTTCTTTTAATCATCACATCATTCTCATAGACTTTCTTTCTTTAATGTTTTGGTTTCTAAATGTTGGGCTGTGAGTTTTACCTGGTAGAAAATCTTCTTCAATAGACATTGCCCCAAAAGGTGGGAGATAGGGAATGGCAAAAAAGGAATTGAGTCCTCTGTAGCTTCCTGAGATTGCTACTCTAAGAACTATTACAAAAATAAGCTTGACTCTTAATAGGAGGCTTACTTGAGTGTCCAGTGCATCTGGAGTTAAATCTAAAAGAATCAGGATCCTGTGAGTCCTGTGCTTTCTGACTGCTAGTGACTTCTCATATGGCATTGATCTGGAAAGAGCAATCCAGGAAGCTCTCTCTAGAGATTTTTCAAAGACAAATTTCCCATATCAATTTTCCCTACCCAAAGCAGAGAGACTGACAATCAAAAAATCGCATTAAGACAAGAAGATAAATAATTTATGTTTGTCTATCATATAAACAAAATATTAAACCAATGTGGACTCGATCTGAACCCATAAATCTGCTGGTCTTGGTTCATAATTCTGTCATTTTCATGACATCTACAGACTCTTATCTCTGAATTTTTGTCCCACTACAATTGTGCTATGTGTGTATGCCATGATATGGCATACCATAATCACAATATCTCATATTTTAATATTCCAGCCATTTGTTTGCCAAGAAGTGGCATTATTTTCTGGTTGTGGCAATAACTATTGTATGGCCATTTATCTGATAATTTGTCTATTTATATATATATATATAAAATAAAAATTCAACAACCTAGGGCTAGAACTTTATTCTGTTTTATGTATATAGTAATAAGTTAGTACTTATAGCTTGTTAGTACCTATTATATATAAATTTCTCTTTGTGAATTTTTAACAGCCTGCTGTTATTGCACTTGCAATTTTCCTGAGTCTTGTATACTATATTATCTGCTATAAAAAATGTTTTCTATACACCACACAAAAACATTTGTTATTGGCTGTTACTCCAAGAATTTCTCCCACTGTAGAAGTGGAAAACTATTTATTTGTAGAGACACATATATATATTTTTTTGGTGAGTCAATAAGCAAAGATATCCATGTTTTTTCTTTACAGTTACCAATAAGGTTACATGTCGTTATTTATTTTAGTCATTCTATAACTTCCTATGAACAACAAGCTTATCCTGTTTCTCTTTCATCTTAGAGTGAGAAGAATTTATTAATTAATATCAAATTTAAGGCAATTGGTCTCTTTCATCTCTACCCTATGAACTTTTGTTACACTCCAAGTCCTGGTACTGGGCAAGGAAGAATTCACTATATCTGTGGAACTAAAGATTTATTGTTAATCCAATTAATGTTTTAACAGACTAATAGCTGAAATTCTCTAAACACAGAGAAGAATTTAACAGTGTAAATTGTTATAACAAAAAATCCCCACTCCAACACCCCAAAACTCCCTCATACTTACCTTTTCCCCTGATTCGATATTTGTCCCTTCAGTATTCTTTTATGTTGCATCCCGGAGTTTGGGTTTAGATTAGGGTTTTTAATTTATGTTAAAATAAGTCAAGTTCTGTAATCCCGCGTTTCCCCCGTGTTGTTCCCCCCCGCGGTTTCTGGCCCCATGTTGCCTGCTGCCGGATCTTACCCCTGTGCCGCTCCTGTAACCACCCTGCCGTCCGGCCCCAGGAAACCCCATGCTGGCCACCCCAATCCGCACGATCCCGCTCAGCCCAAGGCTCGGTGCCCGCCCCTGCGGGGTTCTCTGGTTGGTCGCTGTTGCCGGCGTCACCGCCACGGCAGCCGCCCCTATTGGCCGGCAGGCCGTGGATCCTCTCGCCCCGCCCCTCTATAAAGCCCTATCCCGCCGGCAGTCAGACGCCATTTTCTCCCATGCGAGTGCCGGGAGCGGTCGCGTCTTTCCATCGAACCGCGCCACGTGACCAATAAACCGTTCCTGCCAAGCACGGAGTAAATGGACAAATTCCTTCCTCTTTGCCGGGTCCCTAGCGCACGGTAACAGCGGTTGGCCAGCCCACGCGCCCGAGACACGGAGCCGTGTCCGGGAACCCGCGGCAGCAAACCCCGGCAGCACGTGGAAGCTACGCCACAGCCGGGCTCCCAAGAGCCGCGTGCGGCCGGGGAGAGCAAAAACCCACGCCGCACTTTTAGGTCTTAAGGTGAAGACTTCCAGTTTTCTCAAGAAAAATTGCAGGTAGCAGTATATTTTTAATGAACTCTCATTGTCTGGAGGTCTTTGCTAGGAGAAGAGTAACATTACTGGTGGAGGTATCTTCCCCTTTAGTCCCAGAATCTGCTTGTGTGCATTGTCATATGTTTCCTTGCCTCAGGCTGCTGCCTTCTGGGTGCTCCCAGGTGTGTGTGAGTATGGCCTTGCAGCCTGCTCAGCTCCCAGAAGCTCTTGTTTGCTGGGAAGACACCCCCTGGGTTTGTCAGATCCCTCTTACAGACACTGGCACAGATCTGGCTCAGGCAGGGCAGGCAACAGGTTTGTGGCCCAAGGCAGAAGCTGAAACCAGCCGAGCCCAGCTCTGGCAAGGTAAGTCCAGGCCAGTGCAGACCCTGGTTCACTTTACTTGGAATGAAAAAAGCCTTATTTATGTAGCAACAAAGAGCTTCAACCCCAGTAACTATTTTTAGATTTTTTTTTCCCTCTGTTGTGTCCTTTTCTGCTGTAACATGTCCTCATTCTCTTGAGGTGATCAAGGGCTTGACAAAACTGGATAATGTTGTGTGTAATAGGATGAGGAAATATTTTATTCAATTTTCAATTCAATACATCTTGTTAGTCTACATATCAATTTCCTGCAAAGGAGAAAACATTACTGGAGTGAGCTATTAGCTTTACCTATTTATGCTGTATTGTCAGTAACCCTCTGAATGCCAGTATAAATGTTTCAATAAGTTCTGTCTGGATTCTTCTTCAAATCAGTTTGTGTCCTAAATATTTTTATGCTGATATTTCATCCAAATCTGTTGCAGCTCTCTGCTCTGATGCTATGAAGAGTTGCTCTTACAGTGCTTGAGGACCTGATTTGTCTCTGCTGCAATCTCTACCAGCTCTGAAAAAGCCTTGCAAGGTGAAGTAGCCCACTCTGGTTTTTTCGTGGCTTCTGCCAAATTACTTTTGCTTATGTATTTTGCCTTCATTTTTACTTGGCTGAGTTAATGATTTGACAGACTTTAGTTTTTGACTAGTATCCTGACTTCTTGGTCTCAAAAGAAAACTATGTGTTAGTATTTTATTGCATTTATTAGAAAAAATCCTACATATAAACATTTTCTTTATGCAATAAACTTGAATGACAGCCCTTTTTTTTTTCTTTTTGGTCACTGATGGTGTTTTGCATTAACCACTTTGTACATTCTGGTTAAAACAAACATACAAAACTCAGAGCTTACCTTGCTGTGGCGGCTACCTGCTACGACCTCAAGCTGACGAGATGTGCCGGCTAGCACTGCCTGTGTGAGGCCGGGTGGTCGCCACGTGTGTGGGTGCTCCAGGGAAACAGCATCTGCCACCCTGGTAGTGCTGAGTGCTGCGGCGTGGGTTACGCAGCTTTGGTAACTTCACATGCTGAGAGGAGATGAAGAGATGAGAGAAGGACACTTGTTTGCGAGCCCAAAGAGTCTTTATTCCCCCAGGCGTGGCAGGAACAAAGGTGTTCTCAGGGTGGGTGCAATTACAAATGCCAGAGAAACAAAAGATGGCAGCAGGTTAAATAGGGGGTGGGCAGACAGGGGTGTAAACCTGTTTCACCCAATGGGGACAAATGATAGAGGGTATACAACCAATGGTAACATAACAGAGGTGGGTAGAGAGTCCTGGGACAAATAGAAAGGCTAAGGTGGGGTGATTGATACGGAACTTTCTTGAAGAAGCTGTGGGTGGTTACAGGATTGACACCCAACAGGGAGTGAACAAACCTTGACTCATGGGACCAAATTAGGAGAAAACAGGGAGAGGTGAGAAGATTGACAGGTAACCGGGGATCCAAGTGGCGGGAACTTTTGGGGTAAACAACTTGGAACAAACCACTGTGAGGGAAAAAATGGGGGAGTACAAGGAACAAACCTAACATTAATAAAACAACTGACTAAATAAAACCAAACCACAACACCTAGCCTTACCGGTATAACTGCATCTATGGATGTTTAGTCCCAAATAATATATAATTACTTTTATCTACCCTCCTTTGGCTTGTGTATTTAATTCCAGAGTGAGCAATATCCTTTTCCTTGAGGCCCTGTGTCTGTCTGGAAGTATTGGTAAAATGGTAACTAAAGGTGGAACTGCAGAGTTACTCCTGGGAGTGAAAGACAGACCCAGTTCTTTAATCTCAAAGGCTTTATACTGGTGTAACTCTGTTTACCGCACATAGCTGTAGTTGCAATAGCAAGCTGCAGAGCTCTGCAGTGTAGCAAACACCAGTCCTGCTGTCAGGAGGGAGAGTGGAAGATGACAAGCAGGGTATGGGAAGAAGCTACAGCCAAGCTGAAAGCAGGGTATCTTTTTACAATATAAAACAGTTACCAAAACACCAGTTAAAAACTGTGCCACAATTATCAAACTAAGAAATCAATCCCATATTCAGCATATGTGTCAGTGGCTGTGAACATTCTTGGCAGAGTGCATTGACAGAAGTCAAAGCTTTCCATTGAAGCGAGGAGATAGAGAAAACAAAGTGATTTCTAATCCCCATACAGCTTTTATGATTTGAATGAACTTGATTTTTTCCCCCTCCACTAAGCTTTTTATTTTCTGAATAAGAATGTGAGGTTGCTTACTCAGCCTTCATTTCAAGTAGTCTGGTGCCTGGGTCTCCTGCGGCGCATTGCCACAGAGGTGTACTTGAAGCAGATTAAGCCACACAGATCTGAATTTCATGATCTTTTACTGTTTGTCATCTCTAACATTCTTCATTCAGAAACTGTTATGTTCCCCATGCATTCATTCCCTGGTCTAAACATTGTCCCCTTGGTAGCACTGGTGCAGGCAGTAGACTGAGTTGTCAGCACAGTTTACATCTCCATTAAGAAATACAGTTCTCTATTGCTGCTCAAGGTCAGCATACTCCTTATGAAAGATTTTATAATGGGAACAAACATCACATGACAGGGAATATGAAGGCAGGTCATTTGCTACACATTTTTAGAAGCTCGGGTAGGAAAATCTTAACCTTGTTCCATAAATTACAATGCAGAATGTCCTCTTTGTTCAAAAATTACACCTTTTTATCCAAGGTCAATATTTCTACAAGGTTTTATAGCAAAACAAGTCTTTGAAGCACAACTCCTTTTTTCTTTTTTTTAAATTTAAATAATAAGGACATTTGTTGGTTAGCCTGATATTGGTAAATACTTAAGGACTGCAGATTTTGGGCAGTAGAAATAGTAGATATTTTAAAATTCTTGAAAAATATTAGTGTGCATTGCACTTGAAGCTCTAAAAATCACAGAAAGTAGGAATTACAATAATGCCTATGGAAAGGCAATCTTCTCAACCTTAAACAAAAATGAATCACTTCATTGTCATTATGAAGATATTCACTGTAGTCATAGAGACTGAGGTGTTTCAAAAACAAATTATAGAAATTCTGTTAGTAGTAGTCATAGTAGATTCATGTCTGAAATCAGTTCTGAAAATGATGGTTAAGAAGCAATAAAAGTAGATTTACTGTAAAAGCAATAATTTATTGAAGCTCTACTGCCTTTTGGGAAAGAATATATTTTCTTCTTATGAAAATGAAAGTTGTAGATATTGTTACAATTAGAGAAAAGTTGAGACAGTATAATTTTAGACATCTACTATTTTTCTGCCCTGATTACTCTTTGACATGTTATCTTGTGAACAAGATGTTTTAAATGACTCTTCCAGCTCTCAATGGGTTTGAGTATGGAAGACTAGAGGTGCTGGATTTGAGATGAATGAATACCAAATATTATAAGACTGCATTTAGTAAAATAATATAGGAAACTGCAAAAGGAATAGAATGAGTTTCTTCCTTTGGAAATCTCTTCCATCTTTTTATGACACTATTTTCAGTCTTGTCATGAGCAATCTAAAAGAAGGGACTAATTTTGCTTTGCACACAACACTAGCCTGAAATCATGACGACTGGCAACTATAGCAGAAACTCTTACAAAATTAATCAAGCTCAGTGATGAATTAGCAAAGCTGTAGACCATCTAACCTGTAGGCAGACAAAACTCAGGACAAACAGCTGCTTTGACATTTCTAGCTGGGAATCCTGCCCTCCACAAACATATTTCATGCTCAGACATGGTTTCTTGGCTGCTTGCACTCGTCCCCATCTGTCAGGATGGCACTGTGCCCATACACAAGGTGGTATGTCAGCTTTGGTAGGGCATAGGTGCCAAGTAAATTCTGCTGTTTGCAAAGCTTTGCATACGCTGGTTCTTCAGTAGGAAGCCTCTACTCTGACACAGCAAGGCTCCCTCTCAACATGACTCCCTACACTTGATTACGCCTGTTGACACTTCTGTATCTAAGAAAGAATACTTAGATAGTACACGCAGGAAAAACTGGTATGCAGGAATGGGTTTAGGAATCTGTATTGCACATACACCTCCAGGTTTATCATTCTAGACTGGGGAGAAGAATAGTGTCATAATTTATGTCATTATCATTAACACCTTTAATTCATTATTCCTCTGTCCCTCACTCCAAAAAGAAGGAGTTCTAGCTTTCAGCATGAACTCAGTCAAAAAAGAAAGTAGAGAAAGGTTGTTGAGGTAATGAAAGAGAAACCTGACTTTTCTGTCTTATTGACTTTGTGTTGGTGAAACTGTATTTATTGCAATGGAATAATCCTTGCTTTGTCCCAGTGCATGAACTATGAGGACAGAGAAAAGCCAACCTGGGTATTGTGTTTCAGAACTCTGTGAGCAGTCCATGCATCTGAGAAAGTGTGGAGTTTCCTTAGCAATAAAGGACACAATCAGCTAAAAAGATGAGAATATTCTGAGACTGACGAGACTTTACTCTACTTTCTTCCTATTACAGTCCAAATACAGATAGCTGGTCTAGGGAAGAAGGCCTTGGGGAAACTGAGATGTTCTGGGTTCAAATTACTCTTTAAATTATTTTCTTTGATGCAAATAAAAAAATAAAAAAAAAAAAACAGAATGAACTGAACTGTCCTTTTAAAGGATAACTGTCTTTCAAAAACCCTTCCTCTCATTCACACATAAGTGGTTATTCATAACAGTCAGCAACAGAAGTCTTCATCATTCCTTTTATATCTTGTATATTTTAAATTCACAAGAATGATTCCTGTAACAACAACGAGACTTTTAGCAAGTTTACCAGCTGCTCAAAATTTCTACTTGTCTTTTCTTTTCCTGTCTTGTTGCCATATAACTATTGTTTTATGTGACTCATCCCCCAGTTTCATTATTTTCAATTTCTGCAGGTTGTATTGAAAAACTCACATGATCTGAGTTTTCAGGTGTATTTACTCTTGTCTAATACAAGAATCTATTTTCCAAATACCTCTTCTATATTAAAAATCTTTGATGTCCTGATTAGTCATAAATATATTTAAAGAGGTTTTTAAAAGCTAGAAATAAGCAGAAATAGCTTGAAACCTTCCAGAAATATGCCCTTTGTTCCTATCTTTGCTTTGTCTACCCTCTTACTGTAGTGAGACATGTAAATTGAGTAACTCAGAAAGATTTAATCCAGAATGAGACATAACATGATTTTGTATTATATTTTCCCCCTCTCTTGACATTAGGAGTATGCCTTTTTCTGCTTTTCTCAAATGTATCTTTCTATTTGATATATCTTATTTTCCCTGTTTATTTGCATAATTCAGATTATATTTATTCTTAGGCTTTGTGCTGTATGAGAAGAATCCCAAGCACTCATTTTCCTAAATATTTCTCAGTTCTTTAGTAAAAAGCAGTCTGTGCCCATTTATTTTTTCATTTTTTTCCCTTTTCTACTAAGTTATTCTCCAACCCTCCAGCACTATATCATATTATTCTAACTACATAGTGTATCATTCTACCTCACCTGCCCTACCACTCTATCGCTTTGCGTCTTTGACAAATTATCACCATTATTTCCCTTCTAACTCTTCTTGTGCCATTCATCACCCATGACATTAAATAACTGCTCTTCTATCAAAATAATATACCTACATCATCTAACCAAGTGAATATTCAACCATTTTGTATTAGAAATGGCCTGAGACTGACATATCTGTCCCACCTGGCTATTCACAGATAAATGGATGAACTGAACTGTCCCAAAAAAAAAAAAAAAAAAAAAAAAAGGCATGAAGGTTTTGGGTACCAGTTAAACATTCCTAAAATTATTTCATTTTCCAGGAAATTACAATCCTTAGGTGCTTTAAACTAAAAAACTTCATAATGGAAATGCCGTCACTGACAAAAAATATTAAGGACATTTTGATTTACTGCTTTGCAATGTGCAAGAATTAACTTCCACTCTTGAGGTTGTTTTTTTTTTTTTGTTTATATGTATTGCAGTTATTTAATATTAGAAATGTTTGATCTATTGCAATACCACCAGTTTACACAAACTGATTTAAGGCAAATCCATGCCCTATATGGAAAAGAGAATTGGCTAAAATGGAGTATTTTACTGCCACTTACTATTCACATTACATTTTGACTGCAATTGAAAAAAAATGTAAAAAATCTCTCCAAATTTTCTGAAGCTAAAACATGAAGCCATGTAGGCCTTTTGAGCTGTGAAAAATTATAATGGTTCATGCTTTTTATTATTTTGTGAGTTTAAAGGTTTGACATTGCATCCATCATGTTTAATATATATGTATAAATATATATATATGTATATATACACATATGTATAGATAACATTTTTTCTTCAATAAAGAAACCAGTTAATACAATCTGAAGCTAATATAAATTAAAATATCTGGCTATTGCATTGAAATGTTAGTATTAGATATTTAGTACTTTCAATAAGATAAGTGGGGTCATGAGTACTCAAATAAGAAATATCTTTCTGTACTAAGAAAAAGCATTCTAGGCGAACGTTTTTTAAAGTGATGTTATACCAAGTGTAGACACCAGGTGTAAAAGGCTTTGTGACTCTCAGCACAGAGGATCGTGAAAATTAAGCACTCTTTATATTCTCTGTTACTGACATGGCATTTACCAGGTTTGCAGAAAGGAGGTAAATGGTAGTAGAATGACACTCGTCCCAGGTTATCAGACCCAATCCTTAGCCATTAGTATAAAACTACAAATCTTGACTTCTATTGGGTGAGAAGCACAGCTTTGACAGAAATTTCCCTTCTCAAGATTAACGTATGTGATGGGATCTGAACATTCTTAAGAATTCAGCTCCATTAAGGCTGAACTGAGTGTACTACTTTTATGTTATTAAATAGTAGAAATGCTTTCTCAGCTCATGAGAAAAAGCACTCTCCAGAAAAACGTTACAGATGTGGAATTTAAATTCCTGTCTCTTTTTCTGCATCCCTGATTATGGACTTGCGCTATCAACATGGTGCTTTTATGGCCTTGTCAAGGAACAGTTGTCTAGTTAGTTAAGGCAGAAAATTATATATGTTATTTGCATCATATTTACAGCAGTTGTCTTATTTAGGCTTTCCATTTCAGCATAGGATGTCACTGAAATGAGGTATCATAACATTGACTTTGGGTTAGCTAAAATTCTTTGCTGATTGTAACTTTAACTTCTCCACTTTTAAAAATAAACATTTAACCTATGCTGAGACCTAATGACTATTACCAAGAATACCTTTCCTTTTTTCTATTCTGATTTTAGTTGGGCCAGTTTTTTAATTTTACAGCATTTTAATGAAACTCATGATATTCAAATGCAAACATTAAGCATTTCTTTTGTGTGTTATTTTCATGTACCATCTCATAAATAGCCATTCATTATTAATGACTTTATTCATATGAATTAAGAAAAAAGACCAACTCTCTCAGTTGTTCACAATATTAAAAAAATACGTTTCGGCACTCTTATTTTCCTTTTTTATGATTTTTCCCTTTGGCAATAAAGGAGTGGTCCCCTAGAAAAGAAAATCTGAGCAATGTCTTTTTTCAGGCATTGCTATTGAAGGCAATCACGTGGAGTTATGCAGCTATTATCAAAGCATGTGCCCTCTCCTTTGCCACTGTTAATACGGATATGCCAATCTCTGGAAGCAGTATGGGTTATCTATGATTACACTAATTTTTCTTCTAACAGATGTAAATGAAATAGCATTACTCAAAAAGCAGATCTGATTGCCTCTTGCTGTTTGCCATGATTAATCTCTAGAAGCAAAAGATGAGTTTTCTTTCCCATCCTCATGTGTGTGAAGTGAGATCCCAATTAGTGGTGCATCCCTGGGTGTGCCATGAGGAAGCTCTGTTTCCAGGTGCACATTGCTGAGTGTGAGAGAGGTGGGAAAGGCAGAGGTGGAGCTCTATGCCATAGCCAGCTAACCTACTGTGTTATCCAGCAGAAGAGAACCTGCAGTCCTTTGTTTTACTTCACATCCAGGTAGACCCCACCAACCTAAATGGGCAATCATCAGTCACCTGTACTACCTAACCAACTAACTCTCCTACAGGAGACAATAACTTTAAATACAAAGGAGCAACGCCTGCTCTCCTCCTTATGGTGTTCAACATCTTGCCACGCCTTCTCTGTTGAGAATTACATTTAGTGCAGGGAACTCAGTTTGTGAGGTGCAGTGAGAGCTGTAGAGGGAGCTCTGGCTGTCAGGAGCCCCAGGCAAGAGGCCATGAACTGACAGCATTTTGCATAACAAAAGGCATGGGGACTTGTGGCCCAGCCAGATGAATGGACAATCAGAAGGAGCAGGACTTTCACCCTTAGACTGTGAGAGTATGAAATCCATGGGGTTCATTTGTTCAAGGTGCTTCCTCGGGGGCACCATCTGGAACCGCTATTTTGTTATTGCACCAGGATTAAATTGAGGATTGAGACAACTGAGACACTGCAATGGGAAACCTGAGTTTGAAGTGGCCAAGAAGACCTGGAGCGCCTGTGTGAATGTGGGGGGTGAGCTGCAAAGGGACCTCGGGCCCAGCTCAGGGGGTGGGGGTGTGACTGCCAGAGTGGCTCCTGGATGGTCAGACAGGGAGATTCCCTCAGCATCTCCTGTGCTATGAGGTCTGTCAGAGCTATTCCCTGCACCAGAGCTGTCCTATTTCTTCTTTCTTTCTCAAAGAGTATTTTGCTGCTCTTGCCAAATGTATTCTGCATCATTCAAAATCTGTGACATTTTAAAAAAAGTCAATTTTCTGTTATTGGAAGAATTTTGAAAAATACCTCAACTATTAGACACTGAATTAAGAAGAGGAGAGGGTTTACAGTCACATATTTTATGGGTCTTTCATTTTTAAGGGAGGCATCCCTTTTAACCCTGTGTTGCGCCTCAACTAAGAAACTAGATTTAGTTAAAAGAAACAAAAAAAGAAAAACAAAATGAAACCCAAACCAAAAACAAACAACACATGCTCTCCTCATGTAGTTCCTGTTTTAGCATGCAAAACCCACCCTTTTCAAAGCATCTGGCACATCTATACAGACAGATGCAGCCAGCCCAAGTTCATTCTGCCCACCCTGCAAGCTGTCTGGCCTTAATCCAGCTCCCATCCAAAAACCACGTGGCTGTAGTGAAGCATCACTGAGCCTGGACTAATAAACTTGACCTTTCAGAAGCCAAACACAACACTATGGAGAGCTGCAGCTTCTGGCCAGGATGAGGTTGTCTGCTTGCTCAGAGCATGAACAGAATAGATTCAGGTCTGTCTGTGCTTGTGGTTGGAGACTCCTTTTGTGTTTCTCTGTTAGGTTCCTTTTCATAAAACCCCCATCCAAGTGACCAAATTCCACTCTTTAACCCTTAGCATTCCTTCATTCACATAATCTGCTAAATATTTGTACTCATGCATTGTTGTTTACAGTCCAAGCAAGAAAGCATCTGAAGCTAATTCTTATTTCAATCAAATTAGTAAGTCATAAGTTCAGAAATAACATGCATGAGAAAAAAGTTTGCCTAGCCATTCAAATAAAGCAATAAAATAATGAATGGCCAAGAAGAAAATTGGTGATTCTGTACTTCTAATCTTCTTAAGAATGTAATTGTTAGATCCCAATCTGTTAGTCTCACACATCTTCCCAAAATTCCCCCATGCTCCCTATTCTCATACTGCACAGCTAGAAAAACATCAGAACTGTCGGGATCCATCCCTGTACAGGCCACCAATTGTTGGCATCAGTGCTTAGCACCAGTCAACGATGAATGGAAACTGACTGTCATCATCAGTTTGTTACCTTACTGTGACACTTTCATACCTTCTCTCTGTGAGTTCTCACAGGCAGCTCCTTGCAACACTGACCCTTTTCTCTTTCTTCACACAGCTGGCTGACTTCTTCCTGTCCCTATCATACCCACCCTTACTGTCCCTAGTACACCTGACCCTTACTCCTCAGAGCAGCACAGCCAACTTACTCCAACTCTCTGCTCAACTATCTAATCCACTATTTTATAACACCCATCCTTATTGGCTATGACCTACTAAGGGCAAGGCTGTTCCTACTTTTTGGTAATTAGTACAGCTGCAACTCCTCAGGGGCGAGATTGCCTTCAGCACTATCTCTATTCTCCTACAATCCATCCTCCTACACAGAATAATGGAGAGGGCCAGGAATTATAGATTTTAATGAGTGATGGATATTCTCTGTAGGTAAATAGCGCTGAGAGCCCATAGGGAAGAACATGAGAAATTCTTAGAGTTACTATTCTGCTTCAGTTTGGGACAGGTGAGTTTTCATAGATGTTACTACTCATAACAAATATGAGTTGAGGTTCTCATAATAGATAAGGATTCATTTCCAGACAGAATCCTTGCAGTTGTATTCCCTGCATATTTTAACATCTTCACCAATCTGGGGAATCACATCAGTAGTGTCAGTAAATTTTCTTGTTCACTCCAAACATGACAATTTTTTCTAATGGATTAAAGAGCTCTGTGTACTCTTAAGACATAGCTGTTGACTGATGGCATGCCTTCCAAAATAATTCTTTTTTATATGAATGGTGCTTAAAATACTATCTGAAGTCAGCACTTAAACTTAACCAAAGTTTATTTCCACAAAATTTCAGGATTTATTTTCTCTTTAACCGATTATCTTATTCTGGAATGCTATGAGAAAAAAAAAAAATAAGGTGAGATCTTACTTATTAGTTTTCTCCCTGAAGAGAATGAATATAAAATCTTAATGTCAGAGAAGAAAAACAAAATAGAAAAGGGGATGGAGACAGACCTGTTTGTTGGTAGGAATCTCAACATATCTAGTAAGTAATCAGAGGCTGTATGGTTTGCTGTTTTGCATAGCATGTGCAACTCTGAGTAATATAGTTAAATATGCAAAAGACCTTTAACTTGTACAAAGGCTCTATGTCAAATCTCTTTAAGCTGAAAGATGTAAAAAAAACCCCTTTAATGTACTGCTGAAAAGTCATAGAATTAGAATCAAATACTTCTGTCTTCCCAGCATGTGCTTGACAGAGGTCATCATTCTGTCTGGGTACCAGGTCAGCATTGGTGTACTTCAGACAGACTGAAAGCAGCTCTAACTTCATCCTGCATGCTGAGACACAGTTGGACTGTGGAAGTGTGCTGGACTTTCTGTCCTTCCACTGTAAAATTTTTGAAGAAGGTGAGCATGTTTTACAGCAGCCTCACTTCATATGTAGCCATTTGATTTGGGTCTCTGAAAGAATACATCCAGGAAAGATAGAAAGATTGGGTGTGGTACAAAACTCTCTCCAAGCCTTGTAATCTACTTTATATAGTTAGTATAGAAAATAGTTTTTCTCTCACAGTTTTCAACCCAGTGCTGTGGAAACCCAGTGATTTCTTAGAACTGTCTTTCACAGAAATCTCTTTTTGAATCCCTTGCTTTTGTTCACAATCCTGTATCTGTAACCAGAGTTATCATGTGTCTCCACACCTGAGGGGCACCTGTAGACAACACTGTCATTCTGTATGACTTTTATTACAGGGTTAGAGAAACAAGAAAACAAGAAATAAATCAACAAAAACTCCCTGAAGGAGGGAGTGTATGTTTCTTCTCTCATATAGCACAGCAGGCCTGTGAATACAGGTGATTTATAGAAATACAGTATGTGGAAAACAAATTTTCTTGTATTTACCTAAAGCTGTTTTCATCAAAGATTTTTGAATTGTCTACTTGATACATGACACAGGCTGTACAATTCACAGAACTTGTAATTTGTTTCAATTAATGCAACCCCATGCTTAGCAGTAATGACAGAGCAACAGAAGGAACTCTGTGACCTCAATTGTATCTTATAGGTCTAAAGAGTTGTTCTACACATGAAGAAATAAAATGAACTCAACTTAGATTATAACATCATTGGGTTGGATATAAATACCTTAATGAATATTTAGAAAGCTATAAATGAAAATTAAGTGCTTGTGACTGATACATAATCACTGTAAGACTTGAAAAATATTAATAGATTAATAACAGAGTCAAAGAAACACACTGGAAGCTTAGAATAATGAAGTTGAGGGTTTACCTCTAAGGAAAAAAAAAGTCTATTTTTTTTTACAGGTTCTAATGTCTATAAGTAAAAGGCATCCTAAGGCCTGCAGGTTCATATTTCTATAACTTCATTCATTAAACAAGTTCTTTAGTGCTAAATGAATATTTATTTAGTGCAAATAAGTTCAAAAATGTTTCATTGCATGAAATAAGATAAATCTTTAGAAAGAGCCATTCAAGAGGAACCTATGTGGATCTTTGGCAATTGTGGTTTATAGACAGCTCTATATGATATGAAGGAAAAAATTCAATATTGAAGTACATAACTAAACAAAAAATTAAATATTTAATATACAGAAGATTAAAAAATGCAGAAGTGCTAACCATAAACATATATACTGCAATGAAATAAATGAAATTTTAAAAGCTTTCCTTGCTATCTCTTTCTGTTTTATAAATTGAAACATAGAAGAACATGGGAATTAGAAAAATTATGAGAATATGTGCAAGGGTACATTGGATAGAAAACTATTTCAATTACCTTCTGAGCATCTTTCTTTTGTCAGCTTTAACTTTAGAGCACTGGTGCTCAAACCTAATAAAAGGAAGAAATAAAAAACCCCACAACTTTTCAGAGAACAAGAATAAAGAAA
The DNA here is from genome assembly GCF_024509145.1 of Vidua macroura. Taxonomy (NCBI): domain Eukaryota; kingdom Metazoa; phylum Chordata; class Aves; order Passeriformes; family Viduidae; genus Vidua; species Vidua macroura. The sequence goes on from NC_071575.1 coordinate 57,324,101, forward strand.
ATACTTGAGAATTGTAAAACATGTTCTCTCAGTTAAAAGAAGTAATCCTTTAAATTACATGAAGGATTATAAACCTTTACTGAATTTCCTCAGACCCTTGACAGAAAGACCCAGGTATGACTATTCAGCACCCATCAAGGTCAATGAAAGACCCTGACAAGATGCCAAGAGTTCACTGGAGGAATTGGTTGAAGGAAATAACTCAAGTTTTACTTTCAATAGTTCTAAAACTAATAAAGAATATTGGGGTTTTTTTTGGAGTTGGAAAGAATTGGTTGGCAGATTTGTAATGAGGATCCTTGAGGAGGAGAATCAGCCAATGTCATGGTTTGACATGGAAGTAAATTTTCTCAGGAAGTTGGGGTCAAATCAAGTTGGTTTTCTCAGGAAGTTGGGGTCGGGGTTGGATATTGGCATTTGGACTAACCACTGAAGGCATGGACACGCCTCTGAGAACACAGGGGGCTAAAAGCAAGAACTCCCAGGGGAACTGTCTCTTTGGTTCCACTCGTCAGAGAGTGCAGACCTCCCCTGCCCGGCCACAGGCTGGGCTGGGGAGGGGAAGCCATGCGGCCTGGTCGAGGTAGGCCCAGGGGGTTGAAGGACTGGAACTGGGCCAGCTCCTGAGGATGGAAGGGTGGAGAGAAATGGAAATGTCTTTGTTCCCCACTCCTCCCCAGAGGGAAAGAGACAGAGAGCCTGAAGGCACCTGGAATTTGCCAGCAGAGGAGAAGGAGAAGGTGGGCGGAAGGTGCCCAGCCAGGGAGTTGGGAGCCGTCCGGGGAGTCCAAGACTTTTAACCCTTTCCTGGGAAATAAAGGCTTTGTAAAATATTACTCCTCTTCGATTTGAAGTAGAAGAGAGACAGTCTGGGACCTGAGATGTTAGAAGAAGGAATTTTTTTGGTGGGAGGTTATGATGGAGTGGCTTGTGGCTGGACATTTTTTGATAGCCATAGGCTGAACCAAATTCTCCTGCAACAGAGACTGCATTTATAGGGGGATGCAATGGTGAACCAAGAGACCTGCTTCAGTGACTACCAACACAGGAATGGAGAGAACAGGGAAAAGCTGAGGAGGGTGTGGTGATGCCCTCTGTCCTCAGGAAGAAGATGATCTCTGCTCTTGAGACCCTCGGCCCCAGGGGAGGAAGAAAATGGGGGGGGACTGCGGTCCCAAAATGAGAAGCTGAACTGTTGTTTCTTTTGGTCCTTGGCAAAGCATCCTTATAGGAGCCCTATGAGCAGTCTGTCCATGCACGGTGGTGAGAGCACTGTGACATGGAAAGGAGAGTGTCACACTGGCAGATTTTCTCTGGGCAGTTGCCCAGAGAAGGGTGGCAATTGTGTTTCCTGGGGGGTGGTCTATGGTGCAAGAGAGACTCCTCTCTCCCTTGATGGACTGAGTATTGATTATCTGAAGGGTGGCAACTTGATCAGGAATCCCAGGTGGTGTCTCACTGTTGTTTGTTGGAAATTGGGTGGGGGGAGGAGGAGTGTTTTGGAGGATCTTCATCCTGGATTTAGTGCGTGTGTCTTTTATAGTAGTAGTAGTTTAATAAAGTTTTTTCCCTTTGTTATTAAGCTTGGCCTGCTCTGTTCTGTTCCTGATCGCATCTCACAGCATTTATTTGGGAAGGTGTGTTTTCATGGGGGCACTGGCATTGTGCCAGCATCACACTGTGACAGCCAGTTCTGTGGAGAGGTGAAGAAAATGCTCTCACAGACAAAAGCAATGTACTCTTGATGGAACAGAGCAGTTTTCTTCTGCCAGAAAATTCCTTCCAATGTTTAGAGTGAGATGCATTCAGCAATCATTCCTCTAGACACTGTCCACTCCCTATGACTTAGCTTGATGTTGTAGAGTGATGGAACCTGGACTGTAAAATCCAAAAATAATAAAATCCTGGGCAATACAAAATATGAACAGAAAAAGAGCACAGATATGTTATGAGGAGAATCTGGTTGGAGACAGCCAAACTGCACAAATGCAATCAAGAAGAAGGAGTGCTCAAGGAATCATCCTCGTTTGCAAAAATAAGATTTTGTGATGATCAAGCAGCTGGAAACCAGGCACATTATTAGGACAGCAAAAATAAATCCAGACACTTATTTAGAGACACTGGAATTAGTGTCCCTTAGGTCTTAAAATCCCAAAGTATATCAGACATTATTCACTACTCTAAATAGAATGTAAGATTCCAAATCGAATATTTTGGCAGACTCTGAGTAAAATGAAGAGACCTGAATAAATGTTAGGATTAGTTTTAAGAAAATTCTCAGCCTACTCAGAAGTTGGAACAGAAATTGGACCCATTTTTAAACTCTGACATGTATTAATTATTAATACTTCATATATCTCTCTTTTACCCTCCATTATAATAATTAAAGTGTACTAAATGAGATGGCATTGTGTGAAGTTACATAAAGGAAAATTCTCAACAAAAGAGAGCCTTTTAAAGGCTGTTACCATTAAATGTGATTAAAGTCTGATTTCTTCCATCAGGACAGATGATGAGCAGAAAATTGCCTGCAGTTCTTGCAAATTGAACAGAAAAACCTGCTTATTGACCACTTAAATTGTTTTAGAGCAGATTGATACATCTCAGTTATTTATGTGAAAAAATATCAAGAGAATAAGCCTCTCATTTACAAGAATTCCCAAGTGGTAACTGCCTGGAACACAGAAAATAATCACAATATCAATCCTCTACCCAACAGCACATAGATTAGATACAAGCATTTCTCGATAACATGCAGATTGAAAAGTGTAGCATAAAAGCAATTTTGAAAGTTAGGGTCAGAGTCTTTCACAAGAGGGTGGCTGAACATGAAAAACAAGCAACACTTTGGGGAGGCATGTTAGGTAAAACTGCAAATATATTTTAAAAAACTAAGGCAGCATTTTGAGCAGTAATTTTCTGAAACCACGGGAAAGAAAGTACAATCTTGGACTTATTTTAAAATAAGAAAAAGATTAAGCTTGACACATTTCTGATTAGCACATTGGGAACTAATCCTGCCTGTGTCATGACATAATGCTCAGAATTCCTAACACATAAAAAAACTCCCTCATTCTACCATCTGCTACAAAGCTTATCAAGTTCAGAACAGTATTGCATTATTAGCCAGTCTGCTAAAGGAATCATTGTTTTCCAGCAGAGAGAGAGTTTATTAGTTCTTAAAGCTGTATTTTGTCATTTAAACAAGAGTAGCAGCTGGAGTTTGTCTGAAATTGCAACTCAGATGATTTTTGTCCTAATTAAAATACCTGCACAAGGTACCTAAGGAATGAGCATCTGGAACACATTCCAAATATGTTTTTATTTTAGTGCTGAAAGATTTAGATTGATTTAGCCTCAAACACCAGTCTTCAATTGGTATGTAGATAGATAGATAGATAGATAGATAGATAGATAGATAGATAGATTAGATAGATAGATAGATAGATAGATAGATAGATAGATAGATAGATAGATCGGTCGATCTAGTTGAACATGTTCCTTCTCATTGCAGTGAAGGTTGGACTAGATGGACTAGGTCCCTTCCAACTATTCTGATGGAAAGGAAGGAAAGGAAGGAAAGGAAGGAAAGGAAGGAAAGGAAGGAAAGGAAGGAAAGGAAGGAAAGGAAGGAAAGGAAGGAAAGGAAGGAAAGGAAGGAAGGAAGGAAGGAAGGAAGGAAGGAAGGAAGGAAGGAAGGAAGGAAGGAAGGAAGGAAGGAAGGAAGGAAGGAAGGAAGGAAGGAAGGAAGGAAGGAAGGAAGGAAGGAAGGAAGGAAGGAAGGAAGGAAGGAAGGAGGGAAGGAAGGAAGGAAGGAAGGGAAGGAAGGGAAGGAAGGAGAATATTTCTCTATATTTCTCTATATTTTCCTCTATATTTTCTATCCCTGTCCAGATGAGAAAGTGACAAACCAGTTTTGGTGGTCCAGCACACCACATAGATATTAGGATTTCTAGTGTGTGCCCTGTTTGTATTATCACAGTCAGTCAAACAGTGTTGTACAGGGCCTGTACAAGAACCTTTACTCAGGAGTGGGTAACTTGCAGTATGCATCTATTTAAACTCTGGGTTTTTTTTCCCTGCTGAGCCTGAGAAAGTTTCTCTGCCAGTTACAAATTATAGGAAAGATAGGTTTATCTGAAATAGACATTTTAGGTACATGGCGATATATGTATATGCATGCAAAAGCTCTTCAGATAGAAATTATCTTTGATCTTAATATCAAAAGAATTGCTTTCTCTTCCTTCCCCCAAGTGTTAGAGAAGCAACTTTATAAAAAACTTCTCAGAAATGTTTCTGTTGAAAATGTTTGCTATTATACCTTTACTACAAAAAGAAACTTTTAGTTTGTCATGTTCCTCCTTAGACATCCCCACATCTGAGAGCAATCATTTTGACAGAAGATGATCAGGAATGGGATCCATTTTACATAATTTAAGTCATCCAAATTTAGGGCAACTTGTCTAAACTAACTGCCTAATCTCCATGTGCAAAAGAGGAAGAGGAAGAAAAAGGGGCACAGTGTTCCTCATCCTCTCTCTCAGATGCTATTTTCAGGTGGGGTAAACCATCCACCAGAAATGCACAATTTCTTCAGGTACACAGTTGAGGGAGCATAGATTATCAGTTTAAACAACATAAATTAGCTCTCAAATCTCTCTCCAAATGAGATACGAGCTCGAACATGTTTCATAGTCCTCACCTGAACACTAACAGTTATCAGCTGTTTAGTAGAATAGCTGACTAACTCAGTAGATTTCAGTGACTACTACACTTATTTGGTGCTTGTTCCTCCTCTGACTCCAGAAGAAATTACCACATACACTATGTTATAATGGATTATCATAGATATCATTACTGCTGTATTCTATTTCCCAACCATTCCCAAATTTGTTTTAGAAAACTGAAATGTACCTCAAAGGAAAAAGGTGCTCTGAAGACACATCTGACTGTGTCAGGCAAAGCAACCATATCTTACCATACCCCATACCCCAAGCTATATGTAGCTGTAACTAAAGATAAAACTAAGAAGGAGGAGGAAAGGAAGTTGAAAAAAATCCTATTTACTTTCATCTCCATAATTCTAGCCCAACCATTAGCTTTTATATGGGAACATATAGTCAGTATTTATTGAGAGAAGCCATTATTTCAGATGTCAGAGGACAGTGTAGAGTCCCTTTTGTAATACTTTTTTATCAATGTAACTATTTTCAACAAATCTCATTCAGGAGAGTAAAGGAGAGGCAAGCATCTCAATTAAGGAATATCAACAAAACAATATTGATGGAAAAAATTATCTCATTGTCTTAAATTGGTTCAAACTGCCCTTGATATCTCTATTTTGATTTTTGGAGCACATAAGATGTACATTAGCACGCATTACCTCTTTTGATTACCTCTTTGGTTGCTGATACTTTTTCAGTTTAGCTTATCACAGGTTACCATTGCATACTTTGGGAAGAAGAATGTGTAATAATTACACCTGCTGACAACGACATTGTGTACTTCCCTGCAGAGCTGAAATAGTTAGGAAGGCAAAGAATAATTTCATGTATCTTTATGTTCGATTGCTTAGGAACAATTCTTTGACAAGGCCATTATTATTATTATTTTGAGGAATGAGTCCATGATTAGTAGATGAAAGTCAGGAAAAGATCACGAGAAACAGTTTATTCAACAGTACAGTAATGTTTCTGCTGAGTACTTTTGATGGAAATCCATATTACAATGTTTAGCTGAAAACTGTAATGGATATCAAGACGTGGCTGCAGAATTCTTTATGTTAAAATATTGCCAATTTTTTTTCTGTATTTTTGTTGCAATAAACGTTTTTGTAATATTTAGTACAGCACTGCTGTATTCCAATTTTTGATTTTAAAAGGGCAAATTTATGTATGGATTTGAAATTATAATAAATTAACATCCATATTTATTCTCAGTCCTTATGTTTGCAGCTGTAGCAATGTTACAGATCATAAGTTCTTTCTGCCACTAATGCCTAATCATCCAGGTAGTAATTTATCCTGGAATATTGAGGCGAACACACCCTACCCAATACATCATTTCTGCAGACCTGTCACATATTTCATACACCTGTTGAAGGTTCAGTTCCCTGTCCTGTGTTTTCAAGCTCACTGAGGCATTAGGATACTCTTTTCTCTTTTTCTGTCCTCTAGAATTCTAACTCTTGAATGCAAGAGATACAGAGCAGGCTGTCTTTATTGAGAATTTTCTTCAGTAGCTGCCTTTTGAGTCAGAGAAGGCAGACACAAGTGTCTGAGACAAAAGTATGCTTTTGTGAATATTGACTAAAAATTATCTTTGATTTCTGTATAGTATTTTTTGCTACTTTTATTGAGAATTATTGGTCTTAAATCTTGCTCCTTTGCATGTGGGAGAAGGGTTTTATTTATATGTAAAATTCTAAGGTTGCGGAACTCTGTTGTATGTAGACACCAATAGGGTGGGAAAAGACAGATTTGGGGTTGAGTTGGTTGTAGGAATTTTTTAATACTAATCTACTAGCAAGTAAGTTCTGTGGTAAAAGTTCAGCAAAATTTCCACAATATATTTCCAGTATGTAAGCGCAAAAGAGAGTTCTTTAGGCATCAGTTTGCTATCTATATGTGGCTCTGAATATGTGATTGTCACATGAGTTTGAAAATATATATTTTTAATCTGATTGATTCTGAGTATGACAATGCATAAAGGCTGTATCACACCAAAAATACCAAAACTTATTTTCACAAATATGTTTTTTTTGTTCTTAACTGAGATCTGTGACAAGCATGAATAGAACATTGCTGGAATTTTTTAGCAATTCCAAATTAAAAATGTATCTACTAGCTCCAAAACCAAGTATTGTTGCTCAAATCTCAAAGGTCCAATGCAGAAGCCATTTTTGGGCACCTTTTGACATCAGCACACTCCTTAACCATTATAACCAGTTGAATCAATTGTATGTTCAGAAAAACACCCCCAAAAACCAAAATAAAAACCCAAAACCCAGCCCAACTTAGCTTTTTAATGTGAATTGATAACTATATAATTTAATTTTTTTTACCTGAATTACTTTGAAATCAAGAGTTCAGAAATTAATCATGTGGTTTTATAGAGAGATATGTCTGAGTGTTTTTATCTAAAGCTTCATCAATGATAGAACTGCCAGGATGATTCCCCAAATTTTTTAGTACTATGGATTTCTGCTCAATTTGTGTGTGTGGTAATGTCTCTTCCCAAGATTTTTGTTATATGTCTGTAACGACATCACAACACAATTCATTTATTAATCAGAACATGGTGGCATTCCCAGACATCAGTCAGGTATTTTGTTTCTTCTCTTTTAAACAGATTTGTGTTGAGTAGCTGAAGAATGTGAATTTGCCATCAGTGTAATTGGAATGAAAAGCTTGTAACAGCAGATGCTTTAATCTTGTTACAGACAAATAACAAATTTTAGAAGAAATTATATAATTACACTGATCAAATATATGAGAGTGATCCAACAGCTTCATAATTTTAATCTATAAAAATTACTGTATTAAAGTGATCAAGAAAAATAGCTTCTCTTAAGCAAATGAAGTCAGATAATAAAGAATTGTGGTTTTAATGTGAGGTGTTATTCTTGCACTTTTCCACATATTTTACTTAAAGTGCATTTCAGACTTTTATTAGCTTTGACTTTTAAATTAAATAGGTATCTTTCACAGTGCAATCTTGAAAACTGCAGGTCTGTCACAGAACCTCTTTTCATTTCAGTGTTTTTTAGTTCAGAAATATTCATACATATTTAGTGTTATTAGCAGAATTCTTTCCACCTACACTAAAAATCTTTTTGCCTCTTTCAAATAATTAGATAGGCTGGATTTATTCTCCATGCAAAATTCTGTATCAAAGTCAGCAGTTCTGAACTTTTTTTTTTTGAGTAATTCATGACCACGATTAAGACCAAAATGTTTTATCACAAAACCTGAATATCTTCAATCTGGCTCCATATTTTGGGAAGAATATGTGTTTTATGGAAGTTTTAGTTCCTCTGTCTCATTTTCTATACCCTTTGAGGTGTAAGAGAATTATAGTGACTATCTTAATTCAATAGAAAAGTATGCAATATAGAACTTATTGCTTTGTTTTTTGGTGGTGGCTACAGGTTCTTGATCTCAAATCCCAAGTTTTCTTTTGTTTGCTGGGTTTTTTTTTTCTTTTTCCTTCCCAACATAATAGTGATTATAGTTGATCAATATAATTCAGAGCATATACTCTTGCAGTTTTATTCCAACACAGGAAATGCATCTTTATATCTAAGTTTATATTGATGCACTTTATATAAAAGTAATATATATACACTTTATATAAAAGTGCATCAATTGTATGACGCAGCCAGAGTTCTGGTAATACGAACCTTCTAAACCATCATGGATGTGGCATGGTGGCATGCATATATATTTTCTCAGAAACATCAGTACACCAAATTTGAATAAGTCTTTCCTGTCACTAGATGCTTGTGAATTAAATTATGAGATTTCCTATCTGGAAAATAGTCTTATTAAAATAAACAGTGAACTGAGAAGGAAGTCTAGAACATTTGTCCGGTACTCTGAAGCAGCTAAATCAAGATAGTCCATACTATATCACTTTTGGTTCCCAACACTTGCTGTCAATAAGAACACTTAAAATTACATTTTCCAGTGCAAAGGGTAGAAAACTTCAATAGATTTTTAAAGAATTCAAAATCTAGGAATCTAGAAGTCTATCTTCCATCCAAAGAGGGTAACAACATTGGATATATAACTCTTCTTGGTTCCTTAATTTCTTCAATGTTAGAAGATTTAAAAAGATATCTCAGCTAGAGATTTTCATTGATCTAATTTTAATGAAGCATTCAAAGTTTCAAATAAACAGATATATTTTAGAGTCATGTGAACATGGAGAGTGGCTAAAATGTCTTTACATTCCTATTAGTATAATTGGTTCAAGAACTTTATTTCCATCCCACAGGAAATTCTGACATTGTAATTTTTTTTTTTTATTATTTGTATTGCAAAATGAAAGTGTACGTATTTCTTAATATGGAGAAATTTGAAAAAAAAAAAGGTACTTGGACATTACTGCATTTCATTTTCATGTCTTTGCATTTCCATGTGATATAGTCCCTATAACACAAAATAACAAGTTCTACTATCAAAGTGAAATTAAATATAAAGTTCAACTCGAATCTCTCTTTCTTACTGAAGTACATGTGCATTGCAAGCCTAAAACTAAGAAGGCAATGCTGGTTTATTTATTTTTAACAACCTTAATACAGTGAATTTATCTAGGGGTGATTTATTTCCCCTCATTTTGGAGTAAAATTTTGTTGAAATAGGCTGAATGTTGATACAAGGTATCTTGTTTTCTCGAGATTTCTTTTCTTTTGATTTCTTCTTTGTATTTTGATAAATTTTTAAAGTAATTTGATTATAGGATCACAAAGAGCAATCAATCAGTGAAACCTGTTAACATCAATTAAAGTTTTGCTCTGTGAATCTAACTCTTCTTCTGCAGACATAGAAATATTTTTTACATTGTCTGCCAGTCCTAAAAAAAACATTCAGTAGATTAAAGAATTTTTACACAGTTTTTAATCTATAATAATTTCCACAAAAAATAATTTTAGGAAAAATAATAATTTTCTGCATGTAAAGTTGAAGAAGATTCAAGAGGTTGTTATTTTATAAAGAAAAACTTCTCTGTTGACTCCTTATGTCAAAAGTGACCTCAATCAATTTCAGAAAATGCTCAGCTTTGTTCAGGTTGCATTTTCAGCTTGGTGTATATTTTAACTGGAAATACTTGTCCTGTTCTACTTCTCAGTTATCCCCAAACAGTCTTAAAATAAAGAAGTTTGGTTTTCCTCCTTCTCATCTCACTTCCCCCCCCACACCTTGCTCAAATTGTTGATCGAACAATTTGGCTGAGGCTTTGCATAGCAACTGTGCCTCCGGTGCCTGCAGGCACAGATGCCAACGCGGTGCTCCTGTTCAGCAGGCTGAGGAGCTGATGGTATCCACAGACACGAACCTACTCGATAAGAACATTGCATTTAGGCGGGAACTGATTGCAAAGTCCCTCGAGGCTAATTTTCTTAGTTCTTTACTCTATGTGGTTATCACTCCGACAAAACAATTGGGGGCTGCTGAAGTGTAAAATGAGGCTGATTCATCCCACAATTCTGTTGCAAACCCTGCTTGTTTTCCTGCCTGTGGTTTTGAATATAGTAGATAATGGTTCAATTCCTTTTAGGATTAACAGAATCTGGAAGGTAAGTATTCGATTTTGAGATGCTTTGACAGCAAATCAGCTCACAGGTAATGGTATATAAATGGAAGACTCCACATGTCTACAGCTTAAAAGTTTAATCTCCTATTATCCTCATCAGTATCCTAGTCTGTGTAGCCTAGAGCTGACCACAGCTATCTGCTTTCCATAGGATGAATTGAATTATTCTCCATGATACGTTGGCTGTGCTGACTGCCTTATCTCTGCCTTGTCTCTGAGCTTAGACCCCTAATTCATTTGCAGAACCTTTCCATCATGACTGCCTAGAAGTAGATGCTTGAATTGGAGTTGAATCCTACCCCACATTTCTCTTTCTCCTCTTTCATTACACCTTTTAAAGATCCCAGAAACAACCCCATTAGTTCTCTGGTCTGTAAGCATACAAAGTGAGCAAACTATTTTAAATTTTGCAGATTTTCAGGTCTGCGACTCTCCAAGATGAGAGTAGTTTTTCTGCATTTTGGAATGTGAAGTTGGACGTGGATATAGATTGTGCATTTTCTAGACCAGTTTGTGAGACAATGCATAAATTGAGGATTCTACTCTAATTGCACTACATTCACATTAGAACTGTCTTTATAATTTTGTGCATCTTTAGCTCTGCCAGAATAGCTCCAAAATTATTTTAGTAGTTTTAAAGCCAGTTCTGCTGATGCTTTTTTTTTCATCGTGTGTGTGCATGTGCTGATTATTGTTGTTCTTTCTTCCTTAGGAATATATATTTAAACTTCCCTGCTGCCTCACAGTTCCCACACAATGTTTGCTTGATTGCATATTCTTTGTAGGTTCATTTGGTTTGTCTCTCTAGTGGGAGGTCTTGCAAGCAATGTTAATAGACCATCCTCCCCAGAGGAATTTATGGGTAATTTTCTTTGTCATCTGAAAGATTTATCATCAAAATAATAAACATGAATAGGAAACTGAACTAAATAAATCACAGCTTAATTCTACAGATGTATGCTAATTTATTTATATGTGGATACAGTACTCAGAGACCCCAGTTTTATTTCAGACTTCTGCTGAGAGATACATGAAGGCAGCAATTTCAGCTAGGTGTAAGAGACTTTTTCATTCAGCTTACTATCAATACTAAGATTCTTCCACAGTTTTTGATGAGGCTTTTGGGTGCAGATCCAGAAAAGTTTGTGAGCTGTGCCTGTCTGCATTATTCAGACTATGTTAGGAACTTCATTTCACCAAAGCAACACTTAAAGTGTTGTTAGTGGGCCTCAGCAGGATAATCCAAACCACCTAAATCAGCAGTCTAGACTCAGAAAGTAGACAGTGGAGAGAAGCAAAACCCATCTCAGGGTCTATGAGTGCCTACTTTGGCTAGCAAACTATTTATCTCCCTTGACTCCTTGGAGCTTACAAACCTACTCCAGTGTTAAAATGTCCTGAGCAAGGGGCAACTTAGAGCCAGCAGAAAATAGGAGTCCCAGTCTCAGCTGAATGCTTGGAAAGTAAGCCTTGCCTGGAACAGCTTGTAACCTGAAGGTTTTTGCATAGCTTTGTTTTTTCCCCCAAGAAAAATTACAGTAATTTGTAGTAAACCCATGTCTTTGGCTTTCACTTTTTTTTAAGTTGTAAAATGTTTCAGTACACTGAACTATGAAAGTAAGAGATGCTTATTACTTAGTAAGGCAATGTAAATGTTATTTTTCACTTCGGAAACAACAGCAAATGCTACTGTTTCCTGGAGTTTATTTCCATATTCTAATGTATATATCAAAGATTTTCTTATCTCTGTCAGTCCTCTCTGTCAGATTTTGGACTCTCTCCTGCTCTGCATAGATGAGACTTTGAAGTCTCATTCAGTATTCAACAGTCTTCTTATGTTGCTTATTTTTTACTCACACAGGATAATGTACACAATGAATCTGACAAACTATTAACAGACATTTATTTAAAAGCTGCTAACCTTGCTTGCTGCTCTTCCTTGCACATTTCCTCTGTTTTAGTTGACTCTTTTCCTGATATGTGTAAACTATACTTCAAACTCTTTCTCACAGCTAGTCATTGTTGGGATATCAGATGTCAGATAACTCAATTTTTGTTTAGAAATTTCGAGCCCAAACTCTGTTCATTTCCAAGCATGTTCTTGTAAATGATAACAAACTAGCATGATGCTCCAAAAAGCCCACTGCTTGTCAATTTGTTTTTTAAAAATATATTCTAAATGTACTCTGAGATTTATTTTAACTCTGTACAAATAAATCCAACAACCATTACTATGATTTTTAAGAAATAAAAATTTGATGCTACTATCATAAGAATTCATTTAAAGAGATACTATTTTGAAGTAGGTATTTCTTCTGACAAGGGAAAGCAAACACGACTCTGTATAACATGTGTATACACGTGTATAACTGTGTATAACATGTGTATAGTTCACAGCATGAGTACTAAAATATTCTGCAAAAAAATGAATGAAGCTCTCAAATTTTTTATGCTTGGTATTTTGCTTTTTTAAACACCAACATTATATCCAAAATATAATTCAAGTTTTCTTCCTTTCTCTATTTAGACACTTCCCTGTTATCATGGACTTAGTTAATCTTAAAATGATGATCATGAGTCTCAGTGTTGTTTGAGAGCTTGCAGTGGTGATTAAGAAAAGCTCATTTCTATTCTGAAGTGCACTGAAGTATGTAATTAAACGTTATTCTTTTTCTCCAGATTGGAGCTGAGTTTTGAAATAAGAATGGTTTGACTGAAAACTCAGCTTTGTGAAATGGTTGAGTTCTCCCCCAGCTAAAGCCAAGTTCAAAAAGCTGATGATATAGTTAAGAGCCTGAGCTTAAACTGTTAATAGGAAGATCTTTGTGCTTACACTGCCTTTAAACTCATCTGAAGTCCTACAATTCATGATGGGCTGCACATTAATTTCAACTCGATATAAAAATATATAAATACCTTTGTTGTGTTTATTTCCTTGAGGGGCAACAAGCTGAACATGAGCCAGGGATGCACCCTTGCAGCAAAGCAGGCCAACAGCCTCCTGAGGTACAGTAGGCAAAGCACTGCCGGAAGGTTGAAGTGGGCAGTCCTTCTCTGCTCATGCACTGGTGAGATACATCTGGAGTCCTGAGCTTACAGCAGAAGAAAGGATAAACATTACTGGATTGATTCCAGCCAAGGACCACACAGATGATTAAAAATCTAAAGCATCTGTCATGAGAGGTTTGGAGAGCTGGGACTGTTAAAAATATTAAAAATATCTTTGAGGATATTAAATAAAGTGGAACCAGTCTCTCCTTTGTGGTATCCAATGATCCAAGGATAAGAGTCAGTGGGCACAGTTTTTTAATTCCACCTAAACATGAGACCAAAACTTCAGGGTTTTTTTGACCCCTGAATAGGGTCAAAACGTTTTAGAAGTTGCCCAGAGTGATTGTGGAATCTACATCTTGGAGACACTTGAAACCTTGACTGGACACCATCCGTAGCAACCTACTCAAGCAAATCCTCTGAGTAGGGGTGTGGGACTAGTCCAGAGGTCACTGTTGACCTCAATGCCTCAGTGATTCCATCTGTTTGTGGGGTGAGTCACAGACTAATAGGATGAAAATAAGTTCCATTGATTGGAGTAACTCTAATGGCATCAGCTGTCATGTTGTGCCAGATGTGACCCCCCCAAAACGACATTACATCTTAAAAATACTTTCAAATCTCAACATTTTTTTTATCTTTTATGTTAGTATCCTTTCAAATTATTTTATTCTAAGTTTTAAAATCTTTTTTTATCATAGAAAGCTTTGCTGGGAAATTATAGTATTCAATCTAAAAGGATAAAAGGTATATTTTTTCTACCTCAAAAACATCTGTGCAAAGGAGGTCTTTCCTGAGAAACATTATGTTACAGCAAGTATTCCATGATAATGAGATAATATTTTTACCTGTAAGAGAACAGTAGATTGCTTAGTCCATAGTTTCTTTAATGCATGATATGAGCATTTTTGTCAGATTTCATACACTCCTTGGGTCAACTTACTAACATATGTATAGTTTAAATTATTCATCTCAGAGAACCACATGGGTTTAGCAAGCAAATTTACAAAAGCATTCTTCAGAACAAGAAAACAAATTTGCAGAAAACATAAATGCTGAAGGAAGGAAGGAAGGAAGGAAGGAAGGAAGGAAGGAAGGAAGGAAGGAAGGAAGGAAGGAAGGAAGGAAGGAAGGAAGGAAGGAAGGAAGGAAGGAAGGAAGGAAGGAAGGAAGGAAGGAAGGAAGGAAGGAAGGAAGAAAAGAGAAAGAAGAAAGAAAGAAAGAAAGAGAAAGAAAGAAAGAAAAAAGAAAGAAAGAACGAAAGAAAGAATGAACGAAAAAGAAAGAAAGAAAGAAAAAAGAGAAAGAAAGAACGAAAAAGAATGAAAAAGAACGAAAAAAGAAAGAAAAAAGGAAGGAAGGTGCGGAAGGAAGGAAGGTGCGGAAGGTGCGGAAGGAAGGAAGGAAGGAAGGTGCGGAAGGTGCGGAAGGTGCGGAAGGGCGGGAAGGAAGGAAGGAAGGAAGGAAGGAAGGAAGGAAGGAAGGAAGGAAGGAAGGAAGGAAGGAAGGAAGGAAGGAGAAGGAAAGAGAAAGAAAGAAGAGAAAGAAAGAAAGAAAGAAAGAAGAAAGAAAGAAAGAACGAAAGAAAGAACGAATGAAAAAGAAAGAAAGAAAAAAGAGAAAGAAAGAACGAAAAAGAACGAAAAAGAAAGAAAAAGAACGAAAAAGAAAGAAAAAAGGAAGGAAGAAGAAGGAAGGAAGGAAGGAAGGAAGGAAGGAAGGAAGGAAGGAAGGAAGGAAGGAAGGAAGGAAGGAAGGAAGGAAGGAAGGAAGGAAGGAAGGAAGGAAGGAAGGAAGGAAGGAAGGAAGGAAGGAAGGAAGGAAGGAAGGAAGGTGCGGAAGGAAGGAAGGAAGGAAGGTGCAGAAAGGAAGGAAGGTGCGGAAGGAAGGTGCGGAAGGAAGGTGCGGAAGGTGCGGAAGGTGCGGGAAGGTGCGGAAGGTGCGGAAGGTGCGGAAGGAAGGAAGGAAGGAAGGAAGGAAGGAAGGAAGGAAGAAGCGGAAGGAAGGTGCGGAAGGAAGAAAGGAAGGTGCGGAAGGAAGGAAGGAAGGAAGGAAGGTGCGGAAGGAAGGAAGGTGCGGAAGGAAGGAAGGTGCGGAAGGAAGGAAGGAAGGAAGGAAGAAAGGGAGGAGGGAAGGGAGGAAGGAAGGGAGGAAGGAAGGGAGGAAGGAAGGGAGGAAGGGAGGAAGGAAGAAAAGAAAAAGAAAGAACGAAATAAAGAACGAATGAAAAGAAAGAAAGAAAAAATGAGAAGGAAAGCACGAAAAAGAACGAAAAAGAAATGAAGGAAGGAAAGGAAGGAAGGTGCAGAAGGTGCAGAAGGAAGGAAGGTGCAGAAGGAAGGAAGGTG